>NW_027394278.1:11499472-11518252 GCF_049309525.1 Garra rufa | reverse complement strand
CTTAATATTAATTAACATTAATAAATGCTATTTATTTATTGGTCATGTTAACTAATATAGTTAATGCTAACAAATAAAACTGAATGGCAACATTTTATATTTTGTGTGTATGTGTCTGTGTGTTGATTTTAAAGTCTAACCCTTTCAATTCTGTAAACTTTAAATCCAAACTAGCAGAGGGTTACTGTGAATGCATGTGCCAACTGGGCACCGTCTTCCTTATTGATTCTTAGTTATGTAGCGCATAAGAGTGATGTCTTATAACAGGAGGAGTCACCAGCAAAGCAATATCCACACAAAAATTGTACAGATAGGTAACGATGACATTTAAGCAGAAGTGGTGGACGTAAAGCAAGCAATAATAACATTTTGTTATCATCATGAATCATGTACTTATCATCATCATCAGAGTATAATGAAAATTTAGCATATTGGTTCACAGTTGGCATTATCTGAAGTCCTTGCATTGATTGCATTTAATTAAATCAACATTATATTTGGTCAGTCTGATCTTGAGGCCTTAGAGATGTTAAATTGTGAAGATCTTGAGTTTTCATTGAGTTGTTATAACTTAGCCATAAAATGTCTGATCTGCCACAAAATTCACAGGTTTGGTAAGAGTCCTGGCCTGAAGACACCTAAAGACCAATATTCAGATATTATCATAGCGCCACTTGTTGGCAGCAGGATATATCATATCTTTCACTAACTCAAACATACCAAGGTCAATCTGCACCAAACTTCATATGTTTGATAATAGTGATGGCCTGAACACATCTACATGCCAATAATTAGTTACAGGCATAGCGCCACCATCTTTCAGCGGCAAGTTTGGCACATTTAAATGACTTATGACAGATTTTTTCTATATTTACTGTATTAAAAGCATACTGCCCACCGTTTGCTGATTTCCTGAAGCCACCGGTCGGTGGTGAGCCCGGGTGCGAGGGCCCGTTCATCGCTGCTCGCAGCTTTAATTATTAGGGCCCGAGCACCGATGGTGTGAGGACCCTATTGGATCTGCTTCGTTTATTATTATTATTATTATTATTATTCTTCTCCAAAATGAATCGCATTTTTGAGGGCTTAGACATACCCGAAAACTCATGAAACTTCGCACACACGTCAAACCTGGCGAAAATTTACGTCTGATATGGGGTTCAGAAGTGGGTGTCGCAAAATGGCTCGACAGCGCCACCTTTACACGTTCAGCGGTGTGCGCTTTCAGCTGTGATTCACGTACATGCACGAAAATCGGTACACACATGTAACACACCAATACCTACAAAAAAGCCTCTTGGAGCAAAATTTGACACCCAACAGGAAGTCGGTTATTTTTAATTTTCTCAGCAAAATTTGTGTCATTTTTGCCATTTTCAGGCGTCGTACTTGAACGAACTCCTCATAGAGATTGATTCGGATCAATGCCGAATTTGGTGAGTCCAATCTAAAGCCCTTTGTGACGTTAAATTGCGAAGATCTAGAGTTTTCATCAGAGGGCGTGTCCGTGGCGGCCTGGCAAATTTCGATGTTTCGCCATGAAAAAGGAAGTTGCTATAACTCAGGCATACAATGTCCGATCTGTCCCAAACTTCACATGTGTGATAACACTCCTGACCTGAAGACATCTACATGCCCATATTCGGTTATAGTCATAGCGCCACCTGCAGGCAACAGGAAGTGTCATGCTATACTCTACAACAAACTTCTCCTAGAGATTTATACAGATCAACACCAAAATCGGTCAGTCTAATATAAAGGCCTTAGTGATGTTAAATTGTGAAGATCTTGAGTTTTCGGTAAAGGGCGTGTCCGTGGCGGCCTGACAAATTCCGAGGTCTCGCCATGGATATAAAACTTTTTATAACTCAGCCATAAAATGTCCCATTTGCCTCAAACTTCACATGTTCGATAAGAGTCCTGGCCTGAACACATCTGAAGGCCAATATTCTGTTATAATCACAGCGCCACCTGTTGGTAACAGGAAATGACTTGTAGCAAACTCCTCCTACAGATTTAATGATATCAACATTAAATTTGGTCAGTCTGATCTAGAGGCCTTAGAGATGTTAAATTGTGAAGATCTTGAGTTTTCGTTAAAGGGCGTGTTCATGGCGGCCTGACAAAGTTTGATGTTTCGCCATGGATACAGAAGTTGTCATAACTCAGCCATAAAATGTCCGATCTACCTCAAACTTTACAGGTTTGGCAAGAGTCCTGGCCTGAAGACCCCTAAAGGCCAATATTCAGATATTATCATAGCGCCACCTGTTGGCAGCAATATATATCATATCTTTCACTAACTCAAACATACCAAAATCAATCTGCACCAAACTTCATATGTTTGATAATAGTGCTGGCCTGAACACATCTACATGCCAATAATCAGTTATAGGCATAGCGCCACCAGCTGGCAGCCTGAAATTTGGCACATTTAAGTGACTTATGACATATTTCTCCTATATTTACTGTATTAAAAGCATACTGCCCACCGTTTGCTGTTTTCCTAAAGCCACCGGTCGGCGGTGAGCCCGGGTGCGAGGGCCCGTTCATCGCTGCTTGCAGCTTTAATTATTATTATTATTCTTCTCCAAAATGAATCGCATTTTTGAGGGCTTAGACATACCCGAAAACTCATGAAACTTCGCACACACATCAGACCTGGCGAAAATTTACGTCTGATATGGGTTGCAGAAGTGGGTGTGGCAAAATGGCTCGACAGCGCCACCTTTACACGTTCCGCGGTGTGCGCATTCAACTGTGATTCACGTACATGTACGAAAATAGGTACACACATGTAACACACCAATACCTACAAAAAAGCCTCTTGGAGCAAAATTTGACACCCAACAGGAAGTCGGTTATTTTAAATTTTCTCAGGAAATTTTGTGTCATTTTTGCCATTTTCAGGCCTCGTACTTGAACGAACTCCTAATAGAGATTTATTCCGATCAACGCCAAATTAGCTGATTCTAATCTAAAGCCCTTTGTGACGTTAAATTGCGAAGATCTAGAGTTTTCATCGGAGGGCGTGTCCGTGGCGGCCTGGCAAATTTCGATGCTTCGCCATGAAAAAGGAAGTTGTTATAACTCAGGCATAAAATGTCCGATCTGCCCCAAACTTTACATGTGTGATAACACTCCTGACCTGATGACATCTATATGTCCATATTCAGTTATAGTCATAGCGCCACCTGCTGGCAACAGGAAGTGTCATGCTTTACTCTGCAACAAACTCCACCTAGAGATTTATACAGATCAACACCAAAATCAGTCAGTCTAATCAAAAGGCTTTAGTGATGTTAAATTGCGAAGATCTTGAGTTTTCGTTGAAGGGCGTGTCCGTGGCGGCCTGACAAATTTCGAGGTCTCGCCATGGATATAAAACTTGTTATAACTCAGCCATAAAATGTCCGATTTGCCTCAAACTTCACATGTTCGATAAGAGTCCTGGCCTGAACAAATCTGAAGGCCAATATTCTATTATAATCACAGCGCCACCTGTTGGCAACAGGAAATGACTTGTAGCAAACTCCTCCTAGAGATTTAATGATATCAACTTTATATTTGCTCAGTCTGATCTAGAGGCCTTAGAGATGTTAAATTGCGAAGATCTTGAGTTTTCGTTAAAGGGCGTGTCTGTGGCGGCGTGACAAAGTTTGATGTTTCGCCATGTACATAGAAGTTGTTATAACTTAGCCATAAAATGTCCGATCTGCCTCAAACTTCACAGGTTTGGTAAGAGTCCTGGCCTGAAGATACCTAAAGGCCAATATTCAGATATTATCATAGCGCCACCTGTTGGCAGCAGGATATATCATATCTTGCACTAACTCAAACGTACCAAGGTCAATCTGCACCAAACTACATATGTTTGATGAAAGTGCTGGCCTGAACACATCTACATGCCAATAATCAATTATAGGCATAGCACCACCAGCTGGCAGCAGGAAGTTTGCCACATTTAAGTGACTTTGATCTATTTTTCCTACATTTACTGTATTAAAAGCATACTGCCCACCGTTTGCTGTTTTCCTAAAGCCACCGGTCGGCGGTGAGCCCGGGTGCGAGGGCCCGTTCATCGCTGCTTGCAGCTTTAATTATTAGGGCCCGAGCCCAAAAGGGCGAAGGCCCTATTGTTCTTCTAAGGATTCTTATTTTTTTTTTTTTTTTTATTTTTTGTTAACCTTCCGGGCACTTAAGGGGGTCTTAACATACTCAAAAACTCTTGAAAATTTGCACACATGTCGGAATCTGCGGCCATCAGGACGTCACAGAGGCTGGTACCGGGGCGTGGCAAGGGGACTCTACAGCGCCCCCTGGAATTTTGAGGGCCATATAGCACACATACTTGAACGTACACATATGAAACTCGGTACACATATAGAACTCATTGAGCTGAACAACTTTTGTACTCTATGTCATTTTCTCAACGCAACAGGAAGTGAGATATTTAGGGCTGTGTAAAAAGCGCATGCTCTGGAATTTAACGTACTCCTCCCAGGATTTCCATACGATTGTCACCAAACTCGGTCAGCATGATCTCAAGACATTGGGGACGCTAAATTGCGAGGGGATTTTTGATATCTCGAACGGTTTGGCCGTGGCAAGGCGACAAAGTTATGGCGAGAAATGAGAAACAGGAAGTGTCTAATAACTGTTGCACACATTGCCGGATTCTGATGAAACTTCACCAGATTGTTCGTTGTATGATGCCGATTCCATAAATGTGACTATTATAAGTCAAAGTTATAGCGCCACCAACTGGCAGCAGGAAGCGTGTCATTTTCAAAATGCTTTGAAATCAGCCTCTTAATTTTACTTGATTTTCTTTAAACTTCATCAAAATCATGTCAAAACACGGCCGATAAGAATATGTAAAGGGGTCGATGATAAATCAAATACTGTTGCCATGGCAACGTGTCAAACTTTAAAATTAGATTCCTGTCTTTTCGAGGCAGATAAAATGCTAAGAATTTCATGAAACTCAACACACACATCAATATTAATGATAGTTAGACACTGGCAAAAGGTCATAAATGGGCGTGGAGCAGGCACTCTATAGCGCCATCTTTTGACAAAAGTTGGGGGGTTAGTTTTTCCTACAGTCACCAAACTCTGTACATATATTGTTCTCATCAATCTGGACAACTTTCTAAATTAAACTCATTAGCTAAGACCAACAGGAAGCCGGATATTTCCATTTGAATGTGTTTTTTTGGACAAATCAGGCTGTAAACAAATTCACACTTCTTCTAAGAACAACCAGCTATTCACACCAAACTTTTTTAACATGAAGAGAAGATTCTGAAGATGTTAAATTGCGAGCGGATATTGGATATCTTGAACGGTGTTGACGTGGTGATTTTTTAAAGATGTAGTAAAAAACATAACCGTCATTTTTTTTATATCTTTAAAGTGCAGCATCCAAACTCTTTACAACTTTTTTCACACAGAGATCTAATCATTCTGAGCAAGTGCTGTTAATATAAATTTTCTACAAGCTTCAATGAATTAAAGAAAATTAAAAAAAGAAATTAGAAACCTGCTGTCACTCTGCCTGTGCCTGTCTGTGTTCAGTCACCATTGAGTCACTGAAGAGTGACTGAAGGGGGGAGGGGTGTAAGGGAGAGAGACCAGTGGAACATGCTGTTTTGCTTAAGACCATCTTTGAGGAAGATGCACATTGCTGTAGCGTAATCGACATAAATATGTCTGATATTTTGAGAAAATATAAAGGGTCATTAAATCTTTCATTGTTTGTATTTTGCAGTTGTTGTTTTTTATTTATTTTTACTGAACTGTACCATGAACTTGTCCTATTCAGTCACATAGCAAAAGATTAAGAAAAATACAACTTTTAAGCATGAGTGATTTATCTTCATTGTAGACAATATTTTCATAGTGTTATTTATTGAATATAAAATTATAATAATTAAAAATTTCAAGACAAACTTTGACAACAAAACAAACTTTGCTGTTATCTGTTCAAAACATCCGAAAACCATCATTTTAAGATCAGTTATATATATATCGCCCCATTAAAACACTCAACTTGATTTTTAAAGATATTTTGAAAGAATTAAGCGTATATAGAGCACTTTATTGTGTATTGCTGTACACCCACATGAACTGTGTTCATGTTCATGTTAATTCACAGTACATAAACTAAAAGATACTAATTTACCTTTAAACAATATATGAATACTTTTTTTTAGCTTAATATTAATTAACATTAATAAATGCTATTTAATTATTGTTCATGTTAACTAATATAGTTAATGTTAACAAATGAAACTGGATGGCAACATTTTATATATTGTGTGTATGTGTCTCTGTGTTGATTTTAAAGTGTAACCCTTTCAATTCAGTAAACTTAAAATCCAAACTAGCAGAGGGTTACTGTGAATGCATGTGCCAACTGTGCACCGTTTTCCTTATTGATTCTTAGTTATGTAGCGCTTAAGAGTGATGTCTTATAACAGGAGTCACCAGCAAAGCAATATCCACAGACAAATTGTACAGATAGGTAACGATTTAAGCAGAAGTGGTGAATGTAATGCAAGCAATAATAACATTTTGTTATCATCATGAATTACATGTTCTTATCATCATCATCATCAGAATATAGGGAAAATGTTCACATTTGGTTCACAGTTGGCATTATCTGAAGTCCTTGCAGGGGATTAGGTTTATAGCAAACTCCTCCTAGACATTTAATGAAATCAACATTATATTTGGTCAGTCTGATCTAGAGGCCTTAGAGATGTTAAATTGTGAAGATCTTGAGTTTCAGTAAAGGGCGTGTCCGTGGCGGCCTGACAAAGTTTGTTGTTTTGCCATGGACATAGGTGTAATAACTCAGCCATAAAATGTCTGATCTGCCTCAAACTTCAGAGGTTTGGTAAGAGTCCTGGCCTGAAGACACCTAAAGGCCAATATTCAGATATTATCATAGCGCCACCTGTTGACACCAGGATATATCATATCTTTCACTAACTCAAACATACCAAGGTCAATCTGCACCAAACTTCATATGTTTGATAATAGTGCTGGCCTGAACACATCTACATGCCAATAATCATTTATAGGCATAGCGCCACCAGCTGCCAATGGGAAGTTTGGCACATTTAAATGACTTATGACATATTTCTCATATATTTACTGTATTAAAAGCATACTGCCCACCGTTTGCTGTTTTCCTAAAGCCACCGGTCGGCGGTGAGCCCGGGTGCGAGGGCCCGTTCATCGCTGCTTGCAGCTTTAATTAGGGCCCGAGCACTACAGTGCGAGGACCCTATTGGAATTGCTCCGTTTATTAGGGCCCGAGCCCAAAAGGGCGAAGGCCCTATTGTTCTTCTAAGGGTTATTATTTTTTTTTTTTTTTTTTTTTTTTTTTTTTTCTTTTTTTCAACCTTCCGGGCACTTTTGGGGGCCTTAACATACTCAAAAACTCTTGAAAATTTGCACATACGTCGGAATCTGCGGCCATCAGGACGCCACAGAGGCTGGGACCCGGGCGTGGTTCAGGGCCTCTACAGCGCCCCCTGGAACACAGTTTGAAAACTTGATGTACTGCGCACACATACTTGCATGTATTGATATGAAACTCGGTACACATATAGATCTCACTGAGCCAAACAACTTTTGTACTCTATGTCATAGGCTCCACCTGACAGGAAGTGAGATATTTAGGGCTGTTTAAAAAGCGCATGCTCTGGAATTTAACGTACTCCTCCCAGGAATTCCATGGGATTGTCACCAAACTCGGTCAGCATGATCTCAAGACATTGGGGACGCTAAATTGCGAGGAGATTTTTGATATCTCGAACGGTTTGGCCGTGGCAAGGCGACAAAGTTATGGCGAGAAATGAGAAACAGGAAGTGTCTAATAACTGTTGACCACATTGCCTGATTCTGATGAAACTTCACCAGATTGTTCGTTGTATGATGCCGATTCCATAAATGTGACTATTATGAGTCAAAGTTATAGCGCCACCAACTGGCAGCAGGAAGTGTGTCATTTTCAAAATGCTTTGATATCAGCCTCTTAATTTTACTCGATTTTCTTTAAACTTCATCAAAATCATGTCAAAACACGGCCGATAAGAATATGTAAAGGGGTCGATGATAAATCGAATGCTGTTGCCATGGCAACATGTCAAACTTTAAAATTAGATTCCTGTCTTTTCGAGGCAGATAACATGCTTAGAATTTCATGAAACTCAACACACACATCAATATTTATGATAGTTAGACACTGGCAAAAGGTCATAAATGGGCGTGGAGCAGGCACTCTATAGCGCCATCTTTTGACAAAAGTTGGGGGGTTAGTTTTTCCTACAGTCACTAAACTCTGTACATATATTAATCTCATCAATTTGGACAACTTTCTAAATCAAACTCATTAGCTGAGACCAACAGGAAGCCGGCTATTTTGATTTGAATGTGGATTTTTGGAAAAATCAGGCTGTAAACAAATGCACACTACTTCTAAGAACAACCAGCTGTTCACACCAAACTTTTTTAACATGAAGAGAATATTCTGAAGATGTTAAATTGCGACCGGATTTTGGATATCTTGAACGGTGTGGACGTGGTGATTTTTTAAAGATATAGTAAAAAATATTTTTATATCTTTAAAGTGCAGCATCCAAACTCTTTAAAACTTTTTTCACACAGAGATCTAATCATTCTGAGCAAGTGCTGGAAATAAAAAATGTATACAAGCTTCTATGAATTAAAGAAAATTTAAAAAAGAACTCAGAAACCTGCTGTCACTCTGGTGAATGTCTCTACAGTATGTGTGTGCGTTCAGTCAGGCACAGAGAAGCTCATTATTGCAGGGGGGAGGGGTGAGAGGCAGAGAGGGTGACAGAGTAGAGAGCCATCCTACAGACCATCTTTGAACAAAATGCACATACTGTATGTAGTGTAATTACATAAATATGTCTGATCTTTGAGAGTCTGATATTTTGAGAAAATATAAAGGGTCACTAAGTCTTTCATTGTTCATTTTTTGCAGTTGTTGTTTTTTATTTATTTTTTACTTAACTGTACCATGAACTTGTCCTATTCAGTCACATAGCAAAAGATTTTAAAAAATACAACTTTTTAGCATGATCAATTTATCTTCATTGATAGACAATATTTACATAGTGTTATTTATTGAATATAAAATCATAATAATAAAAAATTAAGACAAACTTTGACAACAAAACAAACTTTACTGTTATCTCTTCAAAACATCTGAAAACCATAATTTTAAGATCAGTTATAAATATATATATCACCCCGTTAAAATACTCAACTTGATTTTTAAAGATATTTTGAAAGAATGAAGAGTTTATAGAGCACTTTATTGTGTATTGCTGTACACCCACATGAACTGTGTTCATGTTCATGCTAATTCACAGTACATAAACTATATATGAATACTTTTTTTTAGCTTAATATTAATTAACATTAATAAATGCTATTTATTTATTGGTCATGTTAACTAATATAGTTAATGCTAACAAATAAAACTGAATGGCAACATTTTATATTTTGTGTGTATGTGTCTGTGTGTTGATTTTAAAGTCTAACCCTTTCAATTCTGTAAACTTTAAATCCAAACTAGCAGAGGGTTACTTTGAATGCATGTGCCAAGTGGGCACCGTCTTCATTATTGATTCTTAGTAATGTAGCGCTTAAGAGTGATGTCTTATAACAGGAGTCACCAGCAAAGCAATATCCACACAAAAATTGTACAGATAGGTAACGATGACATTTCAGCAGAAGTGGTGGACGTAAAGCAAGCAATAATAACATTTTGTTATCATGAATCTTGTTCTTACTTGTTAGCAGCAGGATATATCATATCTTTCACTAACTCAAACATACCAAGGTCAATCTGCACCAAACTTCATATGTTTGATAATAGTGCTGGCCTGAACACATCTACATGCCAATAATTAGTTACAAGCATAGCGCCACCATCTGGCAGCGGCAAGTTTGGCACATTTAAATGACTAATGACTTTTTTCTATATTTACTGTATTAAAAGCATACTGCCCACCGTTTGCTGATTTCCTGAAGCCACCGGTCGGCGGTGAGCCCAGGTGCGAGGGCCCGTTCATCGCTGCTCGCAGCTTTAATTAGGGCCCGAGCACCGATGGTGTGAGGACCCTATTGGATCTGCTTCGTTTATTATTATTATTATTATTATTATTCTTCTCCAAAATGAATCGCATTTTTGAGGGCTTAGACATACCCGAAAACTCATGAAACTTCGCACACACATCAGACCTGGCGAAAATTTACGTCTGATATGGGTTGCAGAAGTGGGTGTGGCAAAATGGCTCGATAGCGCCACCTTTACACGTTCCGCGGTGTGCGCTTTCAGTTGTGATTCACGTACATGCACGAAAATCGGTACACACATCTAGCTCACCAATACCTACAAAAAAGCCTCTTGGAGCAAAATTTGACACCCAACAGGAAGTCAGTTATTTTTAATTTTCTTAGCAAAATTTGTGTAATTTTTGCCATTTTCAGGCGTCATACTTGAACGAACTCCTCCTAGAGATTTATTCGGATCAACGGCAAATTTGGTGAGTCTAATCTAAAGCCCTTTGTGACGTTAAATTGCGAAGATCTAGAGTTTTCATCGGAGGGCGTGTCCGTGGCGGCCTGGCAAATTTCGATGCTTCGCCATGAAAAAGGAAGTTGCTATAACTCAGGCATAAAATGCCCGATCTGCCCCAAACTTCACATGTGTGATAACACTCCTGACCTGATGACATCTACATGCCCATATTCAGTTTTACTCATAGCGCCACCTGCTGACACCAGGAAGTGTCATGCTGTACTCTGCAACAAACTCCTCCAAAAGATTTAATCAGATCAACACCAAAATCTGTCAGTCTAATATAAAGGCCTTAATGATGTTAAATTGCGAAGATCTTGAGTTTTCGTTGAAGGGTGTGTCCGTGGCGACCTGGCAAATTTCGTGGTCTCGCCATGGATATAAAACTTGTTATAACTTAGCCATAAAATGTCCGATTTGCCTCAAACTTCACATGTTCGATAAGAGTCCTGGCCTGAACCAATCTGAAGGCCTATATTCTATTATAATCACAGCGCCATCTGTTGGCAATAGGAAATGACTTGTACCAAACTCCTCCTAGAGATTTAATGATATCAACATTATATTTGGTCAGTCTGATCTCGAGGCCTTAGAGATGTTAAATTGTGAAGATCTTGAGTTTTCGTTAAAGGGCGTGTCCGTGGCGGCCTGACAAAGTTTGATGTTTCGCCATGGACATAAAAGTTGTTATAACTCAGCCATAAAATGTCCGATCTGCCTCAAACTTCACATGTTTGGTAAGAGTCCTGGCCTGAAGACATCTAAAGGCCAATATACAGATATTATTATAGCGCCACCTATTGGCAGCAGGATATATCATATCTTGCACTAACTCACACATACCAAGGTCAATCTGCACCAAACTTCATATGTTTGATCAAAGTGCTGGCCTGAACACATCTACATGCCAATAATCAGTTATAGGCATAGCGCCACCAGCTGGCAGCAGGAAGTTTGGCACATTTAAGTGACTTTGATCTATTTTTCCTACATTTACTGTATTAAAAGCATACTGCCCACCGTTTGCTGTGTTCCTAAAGCCACCGGTCGGCGGTGAGCCCGTGTGCGAGGGCCCGTTCATCGCTGCTTGCAGCTTTAATTATTATTCTTCTTCTTCTTCTCCAAAATGAAAAGTCTTTTTGAGGGCCTAAACATGCCCGAAAACTCACGAAACTTTGCACACGCATCAGACCTGGCGAAAATTTACATCTGATATGGTTTTCAAAAGTGGGTGTGGCAAAATGGCTCGATAGCGCCACCTATAAAATTTCAACGGAGTGCGCCTCGAGCTACGTTTCACGTACATGTACGAAACTCGGTACACATGTGTAACACACCAATACCTACAAAAAAGTCTCCTGGTGCAACATCCGAAACCCAACAGGAAGTCCGTTATATTGAATTTCCTGTACGATTTTTGTGCAGTTTTTGCCATTTTCAGGCCTCGTACTTTAACGAACTCCTCCTACAGTTTTTATCCGATCATCTTCAAATTTGCTGAGTATCATCATAAGGCCTTTGCGATGTTAAATTGCGAAGCTTTAGAGTTTTCGTCGATGGGCGTGTCCGTGGCGGCCTGACAAACTTTGATGTTTCGCCATGAAAAAGGAAGTTGCTATAACTCAGGCATATGATGTCCGATCTGCCTCAAACTTCACATGTTTGATGACAGTCCGGTCCTGAACACATGTCAGTGCCCAAATTCAGTTATAGTCATAGCGCCACCTGCTGACAACAGGAAATGACATGTTTAACACTGTTACGGACTCTTAGCAACATATTGAAAAGCGTTAACAAGTCGTAAATAGGCTAGCAACATGCTACAAACATGCTAAAACATGCTAGCAACACTTAGCTAAGAGCTAAAGCATGCTATTAATACAAATACAAAAGGAAATTGCTGTAACTCATGTATATACTGTTGAATCTGACCCAAACTTAATATTCAACATGCTACAAAAATAATAAAGCATGCTAGCAACACTTAGCTAATATGCTAAAGCATGCTAATAATACAATAAAACAGGAAGTTACTCTAACTCAGACATACCATGTCCAATCAGCCCCAAACTTAACATGTTTGATAAGAATCCTGGCCTAAACACACGCCCATGCCTGTATTCAGTTATAGTCATAGCGCCACCAGCTGGTAACAGGAAGCCATATGTTTAATACTGTTGTGGATGACTAGCAACATTTTAAAAAAAATTCAACAACTGTTAAAAAGGGTAGAAACATGCTAGAAACATGCTATAACATGTTAGCAACATTTAGCTAAGTGCTAAAGCATGCTCTTAATGCAATGAAACAGGAAGTTACTGTAACTCAGGCATGCAATGTCCAATCAGCCCCAAACTTCACATGTTTGATAACAGTCGTGACCTGAAGATGTCTACATGCCAATATTCAGTTATAGTTATAGCGCCACCTACTGTCAACAGGAAGTGACATGTTTAACACTGTGACACACTATTAGCAACACACTAAAAAAGCCATTGAGTGCTAAACTAGTTCAAAACGTACTCAAACATGCTAGCAACACTTACTTAGTGCTAAAGCATGTTGTTAAAGACATAAAACAGGAAGTTACTGTAACTCAGGCATGCAATGTCCAATCAGCCCCAAACTTCACATGTTTGATAAGACTCCTGGCCTGAAGATATATACATGCCCATATTCAGTTATAGTCACAGCGCCACCTGCTGACAACAGGAAGTGATGTTTAATGGTGTTACGGACTCCTAGCAACATATTAAAAAGCTTTAGCAAGTTTTAAATAGGCTAGCATCATGTTAGAATCATGTTAAAACATGCTAGCAACACTTAGCTAAGAGCTAAAGCATGATATTAATACAAAGAAAAATAAGTGTAACTCATGCATACAATGTCCAATCTGACCCAAGCTTAATATGTTTGATAAGAGTCCTGGTCTGAACACAAGCCCATGCCTATATTCAGTTATAGTCATAGTGCCACCTGCTGGCAACAGAAAGTCACATGTTTAATACCGATGTGGATGCCCAGCAACATTTTAAAAATATCAACAAGTGTTAAATAGGGTAGCAACATGCTAGAAACATGTTAGCAACATTTAGCTAAGTGCTAAAGCATACTCTTAATGCAATGAAACAGGAAGTTACTGTAACTCAGGCATGCAATGTCCAATCAGCCCCAAACTTAATATGTTTGATAAGAGTCCTGGCCTGAATACATTTACATGCCAATATTTAGTTATAGTCATAGCGCCACCAGCTGGCAACAGCAAATTACTTGTTTTGCACTAACTTAAGAATGCAATGTACAATTTGCACCAAACTTGACATGATTGCCAACAGTCCTGGCCTGAAGACATCTAAAAGCCAATATTTCGTAATAGCGCCACCTGTTGGTAGCAGGATATGTCATGACTTACACTCAAGCATGCCATGTTCAATCTTCACCAAACTTCATATGTTTGATAAAAGCGCCGGCCTGAACACATCTGCATGCCAATATTCAGTTATAGGCATAGCGCCACCAGCTGGCAGCAGGAAGATTGGCACATATCAATGACTTTGACATATTCCTCCTACATTTACTGTGTTAATAGCATAGTGCCCACCATTCGCCACCGATCGGCAGTGAGCCCGAGTGCGAGGGCCCTACCATCGCTGCTTGCAGCTTTAATTAGGGCCCGAGCCCAAAAGGGCGAAGGCCCTATTGTTCTTCTAAGGGTTATTATTTTTTTTTTTTTTTTTTTTTTTTTTTTTTTTCTTTTTTTCAACCTTCCGGGCACTTTTGGGGGCCTTAACATACTCAAAAACTCTTGAAAATTTGCACACACGTCGGAATCTGCGGCCATCAGGACGCCACAGAGGCTGGGACCCGGGCGTGGTTCAGGGCCTCTACAGCGCCCCCTGGAACACAGTTTGAAAACTTGATGTACTGCGCACACATACTTGCATGTATTGATATGAAACTCGGTACACATATAGAACTCATCGAACTGAACAACTTTTGTACTCTATGTCATAGGCTCCACCTGACAGGAAGTGAGATATTTAGGGCTGTTTAAAAAGCGCATGCTCTGGAATTTAACGTACTCCTCCCAGGAATTCCATGGGATTGTCACCAAACTCGGTCAGCATGATCTCAAGACATTGGGGACGCTAAATTGCGAGGAGATTTTTGATATCTCGAACGGTTTGGCCGTGGCAAGGCGACAAAGTTATGGCGAGAAATGAGAAACAGGAAGTGTCTAATAACTGTTGCACACATTGCCTGATTCTGATGAAACTTCACCAGTTTGTTCGTTGTATGATGCCGATTCCATAAATGTGACTATTATGAGTCAAAGTTATAGCGCCACCAACTGGCAGCAGGAAGTGTGTCATTTTCAAAATGCTTTGATATCAGCCTCTTAATTTTACTCGATTTTCTTTAAACTTCATCAAAATCATGTCAAAACACGGCCGATAAGAATATGTAAAGGGGTCGATGATAAATCGAATGCTGTTGCCATGGCAACATGTCAAACTTTAAAATTAGATTCCTGTCTTTTCGAGGCAGATAACATGCTTAGAATTTCATGAAACTCAACACACACATCAATATTTATGATAGTTAGACACTGGCAAAAGGTCATAAATGGGCGTGGAGCAGGCACTCTATAGCGCCATCTTTTGACAAAAGTTGGGGGGTTAGTTTTTCCTACAGTCACTAAACTCTGTACATATATTAATCTCATCAATTTGGACAACTTTCTAAATCAAACTCATTAGCTGAGACCAACAGGAAGCCGGCTATTTTGATTTGAATGTGGATTTTTGGAAAAATCAGGCTGTAAACAAATGCACACTACTTCTAAGAACAACCAGCTGTTCACACCAAACTTTTTTAACATGAAGAGAATATTCTAAAGATGTTAAATTGCGACCGGATTTTGGATATCTTGAACGGTGTGGACGTGGTGATTTTTTAAAGATATAGTAAAAAATATTTTTATATCTTTAAAGTGCAGCATCCAAACTCTTTAAAACTTTTTTCACACAGAGATCTAATCATTCTGAGCAAGTGCTGGAAATAAAAAATGTATACAAGCTTCTATGAATTAAAGAAAATTTAAAAAAGAACTCAGAAACCTGCTGTCACTCTGGTGAATGTCTCTACAGTATGTGTGTGCGTTCAGTCAGGCACAGAGAAGCTCATTATTGCAGGGGGGAGGGGTGAGAGGCAGAGAGGGTGACAGAGTAGAGAGCCATCCTACAGACCATCTTTGAACAAAATGCACATACTGTATGTAGTGTAATTACATAAATATGTCTGATCTTTGAGAGTCTGATATTTTGAGAAAATATAAAGGGTCACTAAGTCTTTCATTGTTCATTTTTTGCAGTTGTTGTTTTTTATTTATTTTTTACTTAACTGTACCATGAACTTGTCCTATTCAGTCACATAGCAAAAGATTTTAAAAAATACAACTTTTTAGCATGATCAATTTATCTTCATTGATAGACAATATTTACATAGTGTTATTTATTGAATATAAAATAATAATAATAAAACATTAAGACAAACTTTGACAACAAAACAAACTTTACTGTTATCTCTTCAAAACATCTGAAAACCATAATTTTAAGATCAGTTATAAATATATATATCACCCCGTTAAAATACTCAACTTGATTTTTAAAGATATTTTGAAAGAATGAAGCGTTTATAGAGCACTTTATTGTGTATTGCTGTACACCCACAGGAACTGTGTTCATGTTCATGCTAATTCACAGTACATAAACTATATATGAATACTTTTTTTTAGCTTAATATTAATTAACATTAATAAATGCTATTTATTTATTGGTCATGTTAACTAATATAGTTAATGCTAACAAATAAAACTGAATGGCAACATTTTATATTTTGTGTGTATGTGTCTGTGTGTTGATTTTAAAGTCTAACCCTTTCAATTCTGTAAACTTTAAATCCAAACTAGCAGAGGGTTACTGTGAATGCATGTGCCAAGTGGGCACCGTCTTCATTATTGATTCTTAGTTATGTAGCGCTTAAGAGTGATGTCTTATAACAGGAGTCACCAGCAAAGCAATATCCACACAAAAATTGTACAGATAGGTAACGATGACATTTCAGCAGAAGTGGTGGACGTAAAGCAAGCAATAATAACATTTTGTTATCATGAATCTTGTTCTTACTTGTTAGCAGCAGGATATATCATATCTTTCACTAACTCAAACATACCAAGGTCAATCTGCACCAAACTTCATATGTTTGATAATAGTGCTGGCCTGAACACATCTACATGCCAATAATTAGTTACAAGCATAGCGGCACCATCTGGCAGCGGCAAGTTTGGCACATTTAAATGACTAATGACTTTTTTCTATATTTACTGTATTAAAAGCATACTGCCCACCGTTTGCTGATTTCCTGAAGCCACCGGTCGGCGGTGAGCCCAGGTGCGAGGGCCCGTTCATCGCTGCTCGCAGCTTTAATTATTATTATTATTCTTCTTCTCCGGAATGAATCGCATTTTTGAGGGCCTAAACATACCCGAAAACTCATGAAACTTTGCACACACATCAAACCTGGCGAAAATGGACGTCTGATATGGGTTTCAGAGATGGGTGTGGCAAAACGGCTCGATAGCGCCACCTTTACACGTTCCGCGGTGTGCGCTTTCAGCTGTGATTCACGTACATGCATGAAAATCGGTACACACATGTAGCTCACCAATACCTACAAAAAAGCCTCCTGGGACAAAATCCGAAACCCAACAGGA
This sequence comes from Garra rufa, assembly GCF_049309525.1. NCBI lineage: Eukaryota > Metazoa > Chordata > Actinopteri > Cypriniformes > Cyprinidae > Garra > Garra rufa. The sequence goes on along the minus strand of NW_027394278.1, from coordinate 11,500,847 downwards.
AGTCGGTTATTATTAATTTTCTTAGCAAAATTTGTGTCATTTTTGCCATTTTCAGGCGTGGTACTTGAACGAACTCCTCCTAGAGATTTACTCCGATCAACAGCAAATTTGGTGAGTCTAATCTAAAGCCCTTTGTGACGTTAAATTGTGAAGATCTAGAGTTTTCATCGAAGGGCGTGTCCGTGGCGGCCTCGCAAATTTCGATGTTTCGCCATGAAAAAGGAAGTTGCTATAACTTAGGCATAAAATGTCCGATCTGTCCCAAACTTCACATGTGTGATAACACTCCTGACCTGATGACATCTACATATCCATATTCAGTTATAGTCATAGCGCCACCTGCTGGCAACAGGAAGTGTCACGCTGTACTCTACAACCAACTCCTCCTAGAGATTTATACAGATCAACACCAAAATAGGTCAGTCTAATATAAAGGCCTTAGTGATGTTAAATTGTGAAGATCTTGAGTTTTAGGTAAAGGGCGTGTCCGTGGCGGCCTGACAAATTTCGAGGTCTCGCCATGGATATAAAACTTGTTATAACTCAGCCATAAAATGTCCGATTTGCCTCAAACTTCACATATTCGATAAGAGTCCTGGCCTGAACACATCTGAAGGCCAATATTCTATTATAATCACAGCGCCACCTGTTGGCAACAGGAAATGACTTGTATCAAACTCCTCCTAGAGATTTAATGATATCAACATTATATTTGGTCAGTCTGATCTAGAGGCCTTAGAGATGTTAAATTGCAAAGATCTTGAGTTTTCGTTAAAGGGCGTGTCCGTGGCGGCGTGACAAAGTTTGATGTTTCGCCATGGACATAGAAGTTGTTATAACTCAGGCATAAAATGTCCGATCTGCCTCAAACTTCACAAGTTTGGTAAGAGTCCTGGCCTGAAGACACCTAAAGGCCAATATTCAGATATTATCATAGCGCCACCTGTTGGCAGCAGGATATATCATATCTTTCACTAACTCAAACATACCAAGGTCAATCTGCACCAAACTTCATATGTTTGATGAAAGTGGTGGCCTGAACACATCTACATGCCAATAATCAGTTATAGGCATAGCGCCACCAGCTGGCAGCAGGAAATTTGGCACATTTAAGTGACTTTGACATATTTCTCCTATTTTTACTGTATTAAAAGCATACTACCCACCATTTGCTGTTCCTAAAGCCACCGGTCGGCGGTGAGCCCGTGTGCGAGGGCCCGTTCATCGCTGCTTGCAGCTTTAATTGAAATGGGAAATTTGTCAGCTTTAGCTGCACTAAATCATTTTTGAACCTTTATAACTTGCTGTTTAAAATCATTTTCCTTCATGTTGTGAAGTATTTCTGATTGAAATGGGATATTTGTCAATTTATTTG
>NW_027394278.1:11450830-11498972 GCF_049309525.1 Garra rufa | reverse complement strand
CATATGTCTTACTAACAAGCAACAATGCCTCTAACCACAGGTCACGTACGAAAAATAATGCCCCGTTTAAGGCATTCCACTCCACTGAAGGTGTGGAGCTGAAAATGAAAATAAATACGGCCTTTTAAAATTTAAATGTTCCAGCGATTTCATTCCGTCAACCCCTTAGAACACAGCAAGAGCTAAACTCAGGTGTTTGCAAGTAGTTTTATTTAAAACGGAGAGAGCTGCCTTCAGCCAGTGTTTTCTGTTGTACTGACATGAGAGTCAAGGCTCCGAGCTCTCGGTCTGCGAACTACATCACTAAGCCTCTTTTAAAAGCATTTAAATAAAAACAGTCCAGCGACTGTACACAATGTAAACAGATTATCATTTTAAAGAGCTAAGCGCATATGAGCTGTTTTATGTGGTTTACGGATGAGCTTCGGGCCTGGCGTTTCTTCGTCCGTGTTCACAAAACTACATATTTTAAAGGCATTAAAATAAATAAATAATAAAAAAAACACTTCAGCGATTGAACAATAATAGTAGATTAGTGTATTTAAAACGTTAAAATGCTTGCTTATTTGTGCTGCATTTTTGTGGAAACGAATAAGCTAGTAAAGACTGTTTCATATGGTCTCATCGTTTGAACCACGTTAGTTCAACAAAGTACGGCTGTTGTTAAAGACCTCACCAACTAATAACTTATGCTATTTAACTGATTAGAGTTCTCAAAAAAATGCAACTGTATTGAACATATAATCACTCATTTAATATTTTTTGTTCCCTGTCATTTCGCTGTATTTTCTGTTTGATTTAGCACAGGTTCCCTCTTACGTCATACTCCGAAAGTTCCCTTAGGCATTTGTGCGCATGCGCACTACTCATAAAGGGTGATTTAATAGAGGACGCACAAAAATACAGATTAAAATCATTTATATTTAGGTTAAATATAAGATATGACTTGTAGTGCATGTTAGCTTGCAAATTATGCCCAAGAACATAATTTATTTTGCCATATGTCTTACTAACAAGCAACAATGCCTCTAACCACAGGTCACGTACGAAAAATAATGCCCCGTTTAAGGCATTCCACTCCACTGAAGGTGTGGAGCTGAAAATGAAAATAAATACGGCCTTTTAAAATTTAAATATTCCAGCGATTTCATTCCGTCAACCCCTTAGAACACAGCAAGAGCTAAACTCAGGTGTTTGCAAGTAGTTTTATTTAAAACGGAGAGAGCTGCCTTCAGCCAGTGTTTTCTGTTGTACTGACATGAGAGTCAAGGCTCCGAGCTCTCGGTCTGCGAACTACATCACTAAGCCTCTTTTAAAAGCATTTAAATAAAAACAGTCCAGCGACTGTACACAATGTAAACAGATTATCATTTTAAAGAGCTAAGCGCATATGAGCTGTTTTATGTGGTTTACGGATGAGCTTCGGGGCTGGCGTTTCTTCGTCCGTGTTCACAAAACTACATATTTTAAAAGCATTAAAAAAAAAAAAAAACACTTCAGCGATTGAACAATAATAGTAGATTAGTGTATTTAAAACGTTAAAATGCTTGCTTATTTGTGCTGCATTTTTGTGGAAACGAATAAGCTAGTAAAGACTGTTTCATATGGTCTCATCGTTTGAACCACGTTAGTTCAACAAAGTACGGCTGTTGTTAAAGACCTCACCAACTAATAACTTATGCTATTTAACTGATTAGAGTTCTCAAAAAAATGCAACTGTATTGAACATATAATCACTCATTTAATATTTTTTGTTCCCTGTCATTTCGCTGTATTTTCTGTTTGATTTAGCACAGGTTCCCTCTTACGTCATACTCAGAAAGTTCCCTTAGGCATTTGTGCGCATGCGCACTACTCATAAAGGGTGATTTAATAGAGGACGCACAAAAATACAGATCAAAATCATTTATATTTAGGTTAAATATAAGATATGACTTGTAGTGCATGTTAGCTTGCAAATTATGCCCAAGAACATAATTTATTATGCCATATGTCTTACTAACAAGCAACAATGCCTCTAACCACAGGTCACGTACGAAAAATAATGCCCCGTTTAAGGCATTCCACTCCACTGAAGGTGTGGAGCGGAAAATGAAAATAAATACGGCCTTTTAAAATTTAAATGTTCCAGCGATTTCATTCCGTCAACCCCTTAGAACACAGCAAGAGCTAAACTCAGGTGTTTGCAAGTAATTTTATTTAAAACGGAGAGAGCTGCCTTCAGCCAGTGTTTTCTGTTGTACTGACATGAGAGTCAAGGCTCCGAGCTCTCGGTCTGCGAACTACATCACTAAGCCTCTTTTAAAAGCATTTAAATAAAAACAGTCCAGCGACTGTACACAATGTAAACAGATTATCATTTTAAAGAGCTAAGCGCATATGAGCTGTTTTATGTGGTTTACGGATGAGCTTCGGGGCTGGCGTTTCTTCGTCCGTGTTCACAAAACTACATATTTTAAAGGCATTAAAATAAATAAATAAATAAAAAAACACTTCAGCGATTGAACAATAATAGTAGATTAGTGTATTTAAAACGTTAAAATGCTTGCTTATTTGTGCTGCATTTTTGTGGAAACGAATAAGCTAGTAAAGACTGTTTCATATGGTCTCATCGTTTGAACCACGTTAGTTCAACAAAGTACGGCTGTTGTTAAAGACCTCACCAACTAATAACTTATGCTATTTAACTGATTAGAGTTCTCAAAAAAAAATGCAACTGTATTGAACATATAATCACTCATTTAATATTTTTTGTTCCCTGTCATTTCGCTGTATTTTCTGTTTGATTTAGCACAGGTTCCCTCTTACGTCATACTCCGAAAGCTCCCTTAGGCATTTGTGCGCATGCGCACTACTCATAAAGGGTGATTTAATAGAGGACGCACAAAAATACAGATTAAAATCATTTATATTTAGGTTAAATATAAGATATGACTTGTAGAGCATGTTAGCTTGCAAATTATGCCCAAGAACATAATTTATTATGCCATATGTCTTACTAACAAGCAACAATGCCTCTAACCACAGGTCACGTACGAAAAATAATGCCCCGTTTAAGGCATATCCACTGAAGGTGTGGAGCTGAAAATGAAAATAAATACGGCCTTTTAAAATTTAAATGTTCCAGCGATTTCATTCCGTCAACCCCTTAGAACACAGCAAGAGCTAAACTCAGGTGTTTGCAAGTAGTTTTATTTAAAACGGAGAGAGCTGCCTTCAGCCAGTGTTTTCTGTTGTACTGACATGAGAGTCAAGGCTCCGAGCTCTCGGTCTGCGAACTACATCACTAAGCCTCTTTTAAAAGCATTTAAATAAAAACAGTCCAGCGACTGTACACAATGTAAACAGATTATCATTTTAAAGAGCTAAGCGCATATGAGCTGTTTTATGTGGTTTACGGATGAGCTTCGTGGCTGGCGTTTCTTCGTCCGTGTTCACAAAACTATATATTTTAAAGGCATTAAAAAAAAAAAAAAAAAAAAAAAAAAACAATTCAGCGATTGAACAATAATAGTAGATTAGTGTATTTAAAACGTTAAAATGCTTGCTTATTTGTGCTGCATTTTTGTGGAAACGAATAAGCTAGTAAAGACTGTTTCATATGGTCTCATCGTTTGAACCACGTTAGTTCAACAAAGTACGGCTGTTGTTAAAGACCTCACCAACTAATAACTTATGCTATTTAACTGATTAGAGTTCTCAAAAAAATGCAACTGTATTGAACATATAATCACTCATTTAATATTTTTTGTTCCCTGTCATTTCGCTGTATTTTCTGTTTGATTTAGCACAGGTTCCCTCTTACGTCATACTCCGAAAGTTCCCTTAGGCATTTGTGCGCATGCGCACTACTCATAAAGGGTGATTTAATAGAGGACGCACAAAAATACAGATTAGAATCATTTATATTTAGGTTAAATATAAGATATGACTTGTAGTGCATGTTAGCTTGCAAATTATGCCCAAGAACATAATTTATTATGCCATATGTCTTACTAACAAGCAACAATGCCTCTAACCACAGGTCACGTACGAAAAATAATGCCCCGTTTAAGGCATTCCACTCCACTGAAGGTGTGGAGCTGAAAATGAAAATAAATACGGCCTTTTAAAATTTAAATGTTCCAGCGATTTCATTCCGTCAACCCCTTAGAACACAGCAAGAGCTAAACTCAGGTGTTTGCAAGTAGTTTTATTTAAAACGGAGAGAGCTGCCTTCAGCCAGTGTTTTCTGTTGTACTGACATGAGAGTCAAGGCTCCGAGCTCTCGGTCTGCGAACTACATCACTAAGCCTCTTTTAAAAGCATTTAAATAAAAACAGTCCAGCGACTGTACACAATGTAAACAGATTATCATTTTAAAGAGCTAAGCGCATATGAGCTGTTTTATGTGGTTTACGGATGAGCTTCGGGCCTGGCGTTTCTTCGTCCGTGTTCACAAAACTACATATTTTAAAGGCATTAAAATAAATAAATAATAAAAAAAACACTTCAGCGATTGAACAATAATAGTAGATTAGTGTATTTAAAACGTTAAAATGCTTGCTTATTTGTGCTGCATTTTTGTGGAAACGAATAAGCTAGTAAAGACTGTTTCATATGGTCTCATCGTTTGAACCACGTTAGTTCAACAAAGTACGGCTGTTGTTAAAGACCTCACCAACTAATAACTTATGCTATTTAACTGATTAGAGTTCTCAAAAAAATGCAACTGTATTGAACATATAATCACTCATTTAATATTTTTTGTTCCCTGTCATTTCGCTGTATTTTCTGTTTGATTTAGCACAGGTTCCCTCTTACGTCATACTCCGAAAGTTCCCTTAGGCATTTGTGCGCATGCGCACTACTCATAAAGGGTGATTTAATAGAGGACGCACAAAAATACAGATTAAAATCATTTATATTTAGGTTAAATATAAGATATGACTTGTAGTGCATGTTAGCTTGCAAATTATGCCCAAGAACATAATTTATTTTGCCATATGTCTTACTAACAAGCAACAATGCCTCTAACCACAGGTCACGTACGAAAAATAATGCCCCGTTTAAGGCATTCCACTCCACTGAAGGTGTGGAGCTGAAAATGAAAATAAATACGGCCTTTTAAAATTTAAATATTCCAGCGATTTCATTCCGTCAACCCCTTAGAACACAGCAAGAGCTAAACTCAGGTGTTTGCAAGTAGTTTTATTTAAAACGGAGAGAGCTGCCTTCAGCCAGTGTTTTCTGTTGTACTGACATGAGAGTCAAGGCTCCGAGCTCTCGGTCTGCGAACTACATCACTAAGCCTCTTTTAAAAGCATTTAAATAAAAACAGTCCAGCGACTGTACACAATGTAAACAGATTATCATTTTAAAGAGCTAAGCGCATATGAGCTGTTTTATGTGGTTTACGGATGAGCTTCGGGGCTGGCGTTTCTTCGTCCGTGTTCACAAAACTACATATTTTAAAAGCATTAAAAAAAAAAAAAACACTTCAGCGATTGAACAATAATAGTAGATTAGTGTATTTAAAACGTTAAAATGCTTGCTTATTTGTGCTGCATTTTTGTGGAAACGAATAAGCTAGTAAAGACTGTTTCATATGGTCTCATCGTTTGAACCACGTTAGTTCAACAAAGTACGGCTGTTGTTAAAGACCTCACCAACTAATAACTTATGCTATTTAACTGATTAGAGTTCTCAAAAAAATGCAACTGTATTGAACATATAATCACTCATTTAATATTTTTTGTTCCCTGTCATTTCGCTGTATTTTCTGTTTGATTTAGCACAGGTTCCCTCTTACGTCATACTCAGAAAGTTCCCTTAGGCATTTGTGCGCATGCGCACTACTCATAAAGGGTGATTTAATAGAGGACGCACAAAAATACAGATCAAAATCATTTATATTTAGGTTAAATATAAGATATGACTTGTAGTGCATGTTAGCTTGCAAATTATGCCCAAGAACATAATTTATTATGCCATATGTCTTACTAACAAGCAACAATGCCTCTAACCACAGGTCACGTACGAAAAATAATGCCCCGTTTAAGGCATTCCACTCCACTGAAGGTGTGGAGCGGAAAATGAAAATAAATACGGCCTTTTAAAATTTAAATGTTCCAGCGATTTCATTCCGTCAACCCCTTAGAACACAGCAAGAGCTAAACTCAGGTGTTTGCAAGTAATTTTATTTAAAACGGAGAGAGCTGCCTTCAGCCAGTGTTTTCTGTTGTACTGACATGAGAGTCAAGGCTCCGAGCTCTCGGTCTGCGAACTACATCACTAAGCCTCTTTTAAAAGCATTTAAATAAAAACAGTCCAGCGACTGTACACAATGTAAACAGATTATCATTTTAAAGAGCTAAGCGCATATGAGCTGTTTTATGTGGTTTACGGATGAGCTTCGGGGCTGGCGTTTCTTCGTCCGTGTTCACAAAACTACATATTTTAAAGGCATTAAAATAAATAAATAAATAAAAAAACACTTCAGCGATTGAACAATAATAGTAGATTAGTGTATTTAAAACGTTAAAATGCTTGCTTATTTGTGCTGCATTTTTGTGGAAACGAATAAGCTAGTAAAGACTGTTTCATATGGTCTCATCGTTTGAACCACGTTAGTTCAACAAAGTACGGCTGTTGTTAAAGACCTCACCAACTAATAACTTATGCTATTTAACTGATTAGAGTTCTCAAAAAAAAATGCAACTGTATTGAACATATAATCACTCATTTAATATTTTTTGTTCCCTGTCATTTCGCTGTATTTTCTGTTTGATTTAGCACAGGTTCCCTCTTACGTCATACTCCGAAAGCTCCCTTAGGCATTTGTGCGCATGCGCACTACTCATAAAGGGTGATTTAATAGAGGACGCACAAAAATACAGATTAAAATCATTTATATTTAGGTTAAATATAAGATATGACTTGTAGAGCATGTTAGCTTGCAAATTATGCCCAAGAACATAATTTATTATGCCATATGTCTTACTAACAAGCAACAATGCCTCTAACCACAGGTCACGTACGAAAAATAATGCCCCGTTTAAGGCATATCCACTGAAGGTGTGGAGCTGAAAATGAAAATAAATACGGCCTTTTAAAATTTAAATGTTCCAGCGATTTCATTCCGTCAACCCCTTAGAACACAGCAAGAGCTAAACTCAGGTGTTTGCAAGTAGTTTTATTTAAAACGGAGAGAGCTGCCTTCAGCCAGTGTTTTCTGTTGTACTGACATGAGAGTCAAGGCTCCGAGCTCTCGGTCTGCGAACTACATCACTAAGCCTCTTTTAAAAGCATTTAAATAAAAACAGTCCAGCGACTGTACACAATGTAAACAGATTATCATTTTAAAGAGCTAAGCGCATATGAGCTGTTTTATGTGGTTTACGGATGAGCTTCGTGGCTGGCGTTTCTTCGTCCGTGTTCACAAAACTATATATTTTAAAGGCATTAAAAAAAAAAAAAAAAAAAAAACAAAAACAATTCAGCGATTGAACAATAATAGTAGATTAGTGTATTTAAAACGTTAAAATGCTTGCTTATTTGTGCTGCATTTTTGTGGAAACGAATAAGCTAGTAAAGACTGTTTCATATGGTCTCATCGTTTGAACCACGTTAGTTCAACAAAGTACGGCTGTTGTTAAAGACCTCACCAACTAATAACTTATGCTATTTAACTGATTAGAGTTCTCAAAAAAATGCAACTGTATTGAACATATAATCACTCATTTAATATTTTTTGTTCCCTGTCATTTCGCTGTATTTTCTGTTTGATTTAGCACAGGTTCCCTCTTACGTCATACTCCGAAAGTTCCCTTAGGCATTTGTGCGCATGCGCACTACTCATAAAGGGTGATTTAATAGAGGATGCACAAAAATACAGATTAAAATCATTTATATTTAGGTTAAATATAAGATATGACTTGTAGTGCATGTTAGCTTGCAAATTATGCCCAAGAACATAATTTATTATGCCATATGTCTTACTAACAAGCAACAATGCCTCTAACCACAGGTCACGTACGAAAAATAATGCCCCGTTTAAGGCATTCCACTCCACTGAAGGTGTGGAGCTGAAAATGAAAATAAATACGGCCTTTTAAAATTTAAATGTTCCAGCGATTTCATTCCGTCAACCCCTTAGAACACAGCAAGAGCTAAACTCAGGTGTTTGCAAGTAGTTTTATTTAAAACGGAGAGAGCTGCCTTCAGCCAGTGTTTTCTGTTGTACTGACATGAGAGTCAAGGCTCCGAGCTCTCGGTCTGCGAACTACATCACTAAGCCTCTTTTAAAAGCATTTAAATAAAAACAGTCCAGGGACTGTACACAATGTAAACAGATTATCATTTTAAAGAGCTAAGCGCATATGAGCTGTTTTATGTGGTTTACGGATGAGCTTCGGGGCTGGCGTTTCTTCGTCCGTGTTCACAAAACTATATATTTTAAAGGCATTAAAAAAAAAAAACACTTCAGCGATTGAACAATAATAGTAGATTAGTGTATTTAAAACGTTAAAATGCTTGCTTATTTGTGCTGCATTTTTGTGGAAACGAATAAGCTAGTAAAGACTGTTTCATATGGTCTCATCGTTTGAACCACGTTAGTTCAACAAAGTACGGCTGTTGTTAAAGACCTCACCAACTAATAACTTATGCTATTTAACTGATTAGAGTTCTCAAAAAAATGCAACTGTATTGAACATATAATCACTCATTTAATATTTTTTGTTCCCTGTCATTTCGCTGTATTTTCTGTTTGATTTAGCACAGGTTCCCTCTTACGTCATACTCCGAAAGTTCCCTTAGGCATTTGTGCGCATGCGCACTACTCATAAAGGGTGATTTAATAGAGGACGCACAAAAATACAGATTAGAATCATTTATATTTAGGTTAAATATAAGATATGACTTGTAGTGCATGTTAGCTTGCAAATTATGCCCAAGAACATAATTTATTATGCCATATGTCTTACTAACAAGCAACAATGCCTCTAACCACAGGTCACGTACGAAAAATAATGCCCCGTTTAAGGCATTCCACTCCACTGAAGGTGTGGAGCTGAAAATGAAAATAAATACGGCCTTTTAAAATTTAAATGTTCCAGCGATTTCATTCCGTCAACCCCTTAGAACACAGCAAGAGCTAAACTCAGGTGTTTGCAAGTAGTTTTATTTAAAACGGAGAGAGCTGCCTTCAGCCAGTGTTTTCTGTTGTACTGACATGAGAGTCAAGGCTCCGAGCTCTCGGTCTGCGAACTACATCACTAAGCCTCTTTTAAAAGCATTTAAATAAAAACAGTCCAGCGACTGTACACAATGTAAACAGATTATCATTTTAAAGAGCTAAGCGCATATGAGCTGTTTTATGTGGTTTACGGATGAGCTTCGGGCCTGGCGTTTCTTCGTCCGTGTTCACAAAACTACATATTTTAAAGGCATTAAAATAAATAAATAATAAAAAAAACACTTCAGCGATTGAACAATAATAGTAGATTAGTGTATTTAAAACGTTAAAATGCTTGCTTATTTGTGCTGCATTTTTGTGGAAACGAATAAGCTAGTAAAGACTGTTTCATATGGTCTCATCGTTTGAACCACGTTAGTTCAACAAAGTACGGCTGTTGTTAAAGACCTCACCAACTAATAACTTATGCTATTTAACTGATTAGAGTTCTCAAAAAAATGCAACTGTATTGAACATATAATCACTCATTTAATATTTTTTGTTCCCTGTCATTTCGCTGTATTTTCTGTTTGATTTAGCACAGGTTCCCTCTTACGTCATACTCCAAAAGTTCCCTTAGGCATTTGTGCGCATGCGCACTACTCATAAAGGGTGATTTAATAGAGGACGCACAAAAATACAGATTAAAATCATTTATATTTAGGTTAAATATAAGATATGACTTGTAGTGCATGTTAGCTTGCAAATTATGCCCAAGAACATAATTTATTATGCCATATGTCGGTAACACTTTATTTTGATGGTCCCCCTATAGATCATCTGTTGACTATAAGTTTCTTTGCAAGTGCAAATCTACTTACTGTCATCAGGGCGGTATCTGTAGATTGTCTATTAAATGTACTGTATCAGTCATTACAATGTCTATAACATGTAAGCAGCTATTAAACATTTGTTCAGTAAAGAGTTATCAATGTGTTATCAATTTAAGTTGTAGATGTTCAACAGCATATTAGCAAACATGCAACAAATCCTAAACAAGTTTTCAGTACCTTTATACAGCAAAGTAAGAGCGTTTTAGTAGTCAGCATGTAGCTGTTAACCAGCTTATCAACAGACTGTCAGTACACATTCAGTTGTCTATAAGTAGCAACACAAGATCATTTCAAATGAAATTTAAACATATATAAGGATACTTACTCCTGATCTTTTGCTTTTGCAAGTATTTTCAAGAGTGCTCTACTAACTGTTTGTTGCATAGAAGTTACCTTTTAGTAGACAGTCATTTTACTTTGAGGTGCATTCATCTATTCATCTGTTGTCACATTTGGCCCATCAAAATGAAGTGAAAATCTAAGAAATGCTGTTGAATGACATCACAGACAGCATAGCAGCTAGTCAGTGGATGTTCAGCAGACATTCTATAGACAGTTAGTACCGACACTGTTGAGTATTTGATTCAAGATTAAGTAAACAGCAACACCAGAGTACAACTATAAATCTGCCAAATGAGAAATAAATAAGAGTCATCAGTTTGTCCAACCAACTGCTTTTAATGAACTTCTGTCAAAAATTTCAATAAACATTGCTATGGACATGAAATGAAAAAGCTTCCTTTTTTACATTGCAAGATGTCTGAATCTGTGAAAAAGTCAGAAGGTATATATATATATATATATATATATATATAAATATGTATACGCGTGTGTGTGTGTGTGTGTGTGTGTGTGTGTGTGTGTGTGTGTACGTATAAAAAAGAAAAAAAAACATGGACTTTTTGTATGGCTAAGTTAATACAACAAAGTTAGAAGCATGAATTGAAAGAAAGAAAGAAAGAAAGAAAGAAAGAAAGAAAGAAAGAAAGAAAGAAAGAAAGAAAGAAAGAATTGAGTTATCGAGAGAACTGACTGATGTCATGCAAAAGCCTTCCAAGAATCCCCTGTCTGTATCTTCTGCCTAACCAGTAAGTCCATTCTATATATATTAGATGGTCTTTGAGAGCCTTCTCTGACCGGTTTGCACGCATCCTCCAAACTTCCCTTTTGAAGTTTGCCCATGCTCTTTCAATGTTCTGTGTATGTACCCCTGTTGATGGATTAACAAAATGAATGCTATGGTTCACTGTGCGGTGTTGGTATCCTCTCTCTGAAAGAGCCGAGTATGCACGCCACTCATCACTATGAATGATGCTGCCTCTTTTCACATGTTTTTCTATGATTGGCAAAAGGGTTGCCTTGTCTCTTTTGTCCACCAATCGCAATACTGGTTTTCGGGAGGGCAAAATCTCAACCATTCCGAATACCCAGCTTTTCCTTCTCCATGCACCTCCAAAACGGCCTCTGGCATACTGAAAAAAGAATAAATGAAATTTTTAAACACTCTTATTTCATAAAAGTCAAAAGCACTAGCATTAAAATAAGTCAACTGACATGCTTTTAATAATCCAAATGTTTTTAGTCTTACAAAAACTATTTACTGTATCTCAATTTCTTTTATTAGAACAATGTAACAATATTGTGTCTTGTATACACTGTAATAAATAAATAAACATAATAAAAAAATAAATAAAAAAATCTAAAATGCATGGCAGCACAGGGTGCCAAACATTTACCATTAATGGAAATAATGGTTAAAAGGTCATAGAAAAAAAATAAAAAAAATAAAAAACATGTAACGGTCAATGACTGGTAGAAGCTGCTCCCAAACAAAAACTGTAAAATCAAGCTAAAATACTCACAATTTTCTTAAATCCCAAATTTCAGCATCTGCATTGCAAAGTCTGCTTTTATTGCTTTCATACAAAACTCATTATTAAGGTTTAGATGCTTGAGAATAATAAAGATTGAAGTCACTATTGTTGAGACAAGCATTTGCTTTTGTTGGGCTCTTGACTCTTTGCTTTTTAACACAATATATTTTCTGACTGCTGTAATTGTGTTTCTACAGCACATTTGTTATAGGAAAATTCAGATGAAATTGGTTTCCTTATTGATGATTTTGAAAATTTGAAAGTTCAGAAATTAGTTGAACAAGTTTATGTAGACTCGCACAGACATTAAGAGTCTGTATAAACCAACAACAGTGACAGTCAAGAAAATATTCCAATAAATGAATCAACACTGAACATCACAAAACAAGATACTGAAGTCACAAAAAGCTTTTCATTGAATGTCACCATTGTTGAGATTCATGTGCTGATTCTTGATATTTGTGAGAGTCAAAAAGACAGCTTAACCCCCTGGGGTCGACAAACGGCAACCAATTTCTGTACAATAATTTTTTTAAATCTGAATATCTAACATCACTAAACACCTGTAAATAATGCAAAAATAATAGTTAACACACTCAGAAAGAAGACTCTGGATGAGATCAGTGAATCGGGCCATTATATAATGATTGAATCATCAAGTAACCAACTTTATCTGATCAGATTTTCTCTTGCAATTTTTGCTCTAACAAATGTTCTTTAGTAACAGCAGCCAGAGAAAAACTGATGTTAAAAAGGAAAGAGTCAAGAGCCCAACTAAATCAGTAAACTGAAACTCTGCTAATTCTTAACACAAGGCTTTATATGCAAGAAAAAGTCAGATCGGATTGAAATGAGTGAAGATGATGAGATTAGAGAGATTTGTTAGTGTTTAATGTTCTGTTGCTGCCAGTCATGTGACAATTTATTTTTGTTTCTTTCTTTTTTTGTGTTTTTACAGCAAAGGTGTTTGATCATAATTAAGAAAATACCTTTAGATTAACAGTGTTTTCATCTTACGTAAATTAGGATATTTTATGTTTTTGTTTGTTATTGTATTAATTACAAATTCATTTTGTAAAATTACATACAGTTGTATGTAATTTAAGAAAACAGAAAAATGTACCGTAATAATACAGTACTTTTTCTGTATAAAAAAGTGAATTACTGTAATTTGTCATTTTCATAATGTCTAAATTAACAGCCAGGTAGTTACTTTAAAGATCATTTTAGAGTTTTGACTACAATTTAAAATAAAAGAAAACAAAGTAAAATAAAAAAAATTCTATAAAATTACAATTATTTTACAGTGTACACATCCACATTTAAAGAGAATAGATATGTTTTCTGAGGTCATGGCTTACTTTTCGTCTGTGGCGAAACTTGCTTTCGTCAATGTGTACACATATGTTGAGCCCACCAACTTTTTGTCCTCTTTTTTTCCTGAGCCGTCGCATACTTCTCACACATACATGTCGCAATTTCATGGACATCTTCGACAGGGTCGCACTACTATTTGAGATGTCATCTAGCATCATATCCACCTGTCGCATATGGAGACCCTGGGAAAACCTAAACAGTAAACACAATGCAATACAATATTGCAGTAAAAGGACAGTATTAAAACTTTGATGTACAGACAGTGATGGAGGAAATGGCACCAGAGATCACAGACAGTATAAAATTACCTGTGAATATACTTCATCCAGCTAAAAAGGCTTGCATGGGAATGGGAAAAAATGGACTTGGTCCTTATGCTTTTCCTGCTTCGTCCACATGACTTCTTGCACTGCCTGTAAATGAGCATAGTATTCATAATGTAAAATACATTCCTGCTGGCGTAGCTTAAAAAAAAAAAACCTGATTCGACTATGATCCCTCTTACATATATATACACACTATTCATTTATTTATTTATTTGTCTGTATGTTTGTTTAAAAAAATAGCTCAGAGAACTTATTTGTTAGTGAACTGGTTACACTGCATGTTAAGGATTTATTACACATTGACACAACAATTCACAAAAACAACAATAAGATTAAAGAGATTACAAAATTATTTAACTAATTTTCTCTGGTAAAGATTATATTAAAATGTAAAATTGAGGTGACCAATAAATGTAAATTATGTATAAATGAAATAGATGCATTATACTAAATTTTCTGGAATTGTCATCTTGTTTACAATTCTGTAATGATGTCTCTCAATTTGTATGTAGAAAAATACTGTTCCACTTGAATAGAACAATATTTTACTTTATTTTTAACACAATGATATATTTATATTTAAGTTATTTTCTGAATTTGTTTAACATGCCAGCTATTTCAATCAATCAATAAATCATATACTTACCAGATGTATCCATCTTTACAAGAAGACGTCACCATTTTCATGCGTTTCTTGCATCGCCTGCATTTCATTTTACCATGGAGCAATCTTTTCTTTTGCATCCACTTTATTAATTTCAGACGTGACTTGTTCGTTTCCCTTACATAAACTTTCTCAATGAGTGATCTCAATAAAGTGCTCATCTACACATTTGGTTAAATGTAAATCTCGTCTTTAATTTTCTTCGTTTGATCTTCCTACCTACCCGAACTTCATCAGCTTTTTTTTTTTTTTTTTTTTTTTTTTTTTTTTTAGTTCTGTTGGCGCGATTTCTGTTTACAAGGGAAAATCCGGAAATGGGCGGGACTTTGACGGCACATTTGTTTTGGGATTTTTTTTTTTTTTTAATCTCTATATATAACGTTACTCTATGCCGTTTGTATTTCGTAATATTTAATTACTGTTAAATTATAGTGAAGTTTATTTGTATTGTTATATATTTTGTAGTTTTTCTTTCCCGACTGAACCAATGGCATTGTCACAAGGTAACGGACATTTCTCAAGCGCCCTCTTGAGGAAGACTGCTCAGGTTTGCGGCCCAGTGGATCTTTTTGTTCATTTTGACCTAACGTTACCGTACGGTGTAATCAAAAGCTCCAGACGTAACAACTGTGGAAAAAAAGGTATTTTATTAAGGTTTTTGACTTAGAGCTAACATGTTATGTCATTTGACTCGGTGTTTATGAAGTCCTGCAAGTGAAAAGTAATCAGCTTTATTGACGTTTTCTATAAAACAACATGTATACAAATGTGTTAGGTCTGTTTAAACGTATATTGTAATCACTTGTAGTTAATAGATTAACTATTTCTAACTATTATATTAGAAGTATAACAATGACATGGGGGGAAATTAAACTTGGTCACTTCATCATCAATCTGGAAGATCTGGTGGCTGTTGCATGAACTGCTTATATTAGTATTAAACGTTAGTCACCTATATTGTTTTACCTATACTGGTCTTAACTTTAAGCCAGTTGCATAAAAATGTTTGTCAAATTTATGACAAACAAGTAATTAAGTGCTAACTAACTGCTAGTTGGTCAGACAAGTTCGTAAGACTATCCACAACTGGTCCATGGTCTTGAGCATTTTGCCACTCTCTGAAATGATTTCTACACTGATTGCATGCATGCTATGTAAAACAATTTGATCAATCAATTATTTTTTTATTTTTTGTAGATGTCACATTACAACACCCGGAAAAAACGCAACTTAGAAAGTGTAGAGGATGAAGGTAAGCCAAATAGTACTATATTTCTAAACAATAATTTTACCATTAATTGTAATAATCCAATGAGATTTTTGTTTGCACAAGGAGCCTGACAACAGCCAGTGCTCCACACAGAGATCTGATCTCATCATCATCTAGTGTGTGATATGAACAAACTGAGACAGTTTGCAGTAGAACTGTGGCAACGTCTCTAAGATGCTTCAAGAGAACTACCTGCAAAGCTCCCTGAAAAACTAAGTACAATGCACCAAGGGCAAAAGCTGCTTTAAACACAAAGGATGGTCACACCAAATGTTGATTGAACACAAGTGCCTAAAAATTATAACAGTAATGTAGTTTTTCAGGTACAGTAGGTCTCTTAAAGCACCTTGGAGACGTTGCCACAGTTCTTCTGGGTTTAGTCTGTCTCAGTTTGTTCTGTTGCTTCATGTCATTCCAGACAGACTGGATAGTGATGAGATCAGATCTCTGTGTGGAGCACTGGCTGTTGTGACTCTCAGTGGATTATTACAATTAATGGCAAAATGAATGTTTGTAACTTTGTAAATGTAAACTCATATTTTCTACTGACACACTACTGCAAAAGATAAAAAGTAACTTAAAAACATTTTAGCTGGTGAAAATAATTATTAATAAATCATTTTAATAATTTTGGCCACCACTATATATTTACACAGTTGTGCTCATATCACTTTCAGAATATGCAAAGTCTTAATAATTTTAACAAAATAAGATGAGTCATGAAAATTGCATGTTATTTTTATTTAGTTCTGTCCAGCTCCTGCACATTCTTTGATTTTCCAGCAGCATCTGCATAATTTAACTATTCCAAAACTGAATGTATGATTTTGAGATCCATCTTTTTACACTAAGGACAATTAAGGGACTTATACATAACTATTACAAAAGATGAAAACATTCACTGATGTTCAAGAAAGCAACACAATGCATTAAGAGCCGGGGAGCGTAAACCTTTTAAATTGGATAATAAGGGTAAATTGTACATACATTGTCTTCTTTGAGACATGTAAATATTTATGTAGCTTCCAAAGTGCAATACTAAATGGAAAATAAAATCTGTTCAAAAGTTTACACCCCCAGCTCTTAATGCATTTTTTTGCCATCTTATATATTAGTAGATGTTTTCACCTTTTGTAATAGTTGAGTTCCTCAGTTGTTCACAATGTAAAAAGATGGATCTCAAAATCTTACACTCATTTTTGGGAAGTGTTTAAATACACAGAAAATGCTGGAAAAAAACAAATAATGTGCAGGAGCTGGAAGATTTTTCTGAAGAACAGCAGGCAGATGAACTGCTCAGGACAAACAAGGGACTCATGAACAACTTTCACAAAACATAAAAACAGTTGTGGATCATCCAGGAAACAACACACAGTATAAAGATTCCAGGGTATGTTAACTTTTGGACATGGCCATTTAAATAAATTCAGTTATTATTTTGTCTTGTGAAGTACAGTTTTCATGATCCCTTATTTTGTTAAAATTATTAACATTTAGCATGTTCTCCAAGGGGTAACCGTGAATATATCAAAACCTAATTTTTGATTAGTAATATGCATTGCTAAGAAAATGTTAAAGGCAATTTTCTCAATAAGATTTTTTTGCACCCTCAGATTCCAGATTTTCAAATAGTTGTATCTTAGCCAAATGTCATCCTATACTAACAAACCATACATGAATGGAAAACTTATTAGTATGGAAAACTGTATAATAGTGATAACTCTGCATATAACACCACATAAATGTGTTAACATTGTATGCTATGGTGAAACATAACTGTCACTGTGTTTTTGTTGTTGTTTTAGCTCCATTGACTACAATGAAGCCAATAAAGCAAGAAATACTGATGTGGCAAAACAAGGCGGAAGTATTACAAAATAAAGTGACTGAGCTGGAAGCCTTGAACAGCGAGCTTCGGCAGCAAGTAGTGGAGCTTTCAGCACAGCAAAGTAACAACTCAACATATTTGTTGTATAATCTATATATTAATAAATATATTTCATACATTACAATACGTATAAAATTATATATTAATATTTGTTTTGTTTTATTTGCTTCTATTGTCTTCATTTTTAAGTAGCTTTATATAAAAACGTCTGATAAATAAGTAAATGTAAATATTAAATCATTTAGATTAGATATTTTCAGAACTGTTTTGAATAGTGCACCTTCATTTAATGGTAACACTTTACAATAAGGTTCATTAGTTAAACATTAGTTAATGTATTAACTAACATGAACTAACCATGAGCAATACATTAGTTACTGTATTTACTAATCTTCATTAACGTTAGTTAACGGAAATGCAGTTGCTCATTGTTTGTTCATGTTAGTTCACACTGCATTAACTAATGTTAACAAGATTTTAATAATGTATTAGTAAATGTTGAAATTAACATTAACAAAGATTAATAAATGCTGTATAAGTGCAGTTCATTATTAGTTCATGTTAACTAATGTGGTTAACTAATGTTAACTAATGAACCTTATTGTAAAGTGTTACCCATTTAATTTTATGCATCATGCAATGACAGTAAAAGCAAACCGAAATTCTATGTTGCATTTGTAATGCAATACTTTGTTATATTTCTTCATTCAGATGACCTGATTCCTAGTACATCAGTGGCACATAAAGAAACTGGTGCTGTTGACCTATCAAGTGATGGGAACACATCAACTGATGGAGAGTCATCAGTGACAGAAGATTCATGTGATGACTCTTCTGACTCTTCAAGTTCAAGTTCAGAAGAGACTCCTCAACGAAGAAAAACAAAGAAAAGCAAAACCAAGAAAAACAAACACAAAAAACATAAGAAGAACAAGAAGAAGAGCAAGAAGAATGAATATGACAAGATAAAACGAGGTACACACAGTTGTCTTTTTATGTTTTTTTTTTTTTTGTCCACTTTTTATGGTTTTTTTTCTGTTCACATCATAGTTATTTTTATTTAATTTTTTTGCAATGCAGATAAGTATTCTTCTATGACGGTGTGCCATGTTAAAAAATAAAAACCCTAACTTTGCGTGATTAAAGTCGAAATATTTTGAGAATAAAGTCAAAATATTTGTAGAATAAAGTCAAAATTACGAGAATAAACTTGAAATATTTCAAGAATAAAGTAGACATTACAAGAATAAAGTCTAAATGTTTCGAGAATAAAGTCAAAATTAAAAGAATTAAAATAGTAGCAATTAAAGTTACAGTATTGCCTATATTACTCATGCAAATAGCCTGGATTGGGAGCACCGGAAGAAGTTGCCAGGCCACCCGGAATTGATTTGAATATATGTGGGATTATTAACTGTATTATTTGCTGTATAGCAACAAATATAGATTTTTAATTATGGTATTATATGTGCAGACTTTCTAGGACACAATTTAGAGCGATTATATGAACAGATTGCTTTGTGTGTCAGAGCAACAAAATAAAAAAACAAGAGGTTAATATTAAGTGGTTTAAATCATATAGAAAATATAATCTTTTTGTGAAAGTAGTTGTAAACAAAACCATGTTGTGTGTCTCTGCACACAGCAGTGTTTCGTTACTGAATGCATTTGCTTTTTTTTTCTTACTTTGTTCCTGAATGAATCAACCGTTTTGAACGAAACAAATTAAATGAATTAACAACTTGCTGCCACATACTGGTAATTTTAGTCTAATTTTTAAAAGTATCATTAGGATTTTTTTTCCCG
The DNA here is from genome assembly GCF_049309525.1 of Garra rufa. Taxonomy (NCBI): domain Eukaryota; kingdom Metazoa; phylum Chordata; class Actinopteri; order Cypriniformes; family Cyprinidae; genus Garra; species Garra rufa. The sequence goes on along the minus strand of NW_027394278.1, from coordinate 11,479,717 downwards.
AACATTTCATATTTCTGTGTTTTAAATGTAAAATCTTATATTATTACCTACGTTTGTAAGTGCAAAATATAATTAATTATACTTGTCTCTCAAAAACAATTGCCAATGTAACTTTTTAAAATATGAAAAAAATATATATTTACAGTGTATCTTGTGTATTCTGATACATACATTTATGTCTCTGGGCTAAGCCATGGATATTCACACACCATAGATTAGGGATGGTTCGATACGTGTATCGGTACCGTTCGGTTCTCGGACAAATTCCAAATGGAAGTGATCATCCCTATCACCTTTGTGAGGGGACTAAGCGAATCTGCTTAGTGCTGACAGACACGGGTGTGTTTGACTTGAAGCGGCGCTGCAGGCACCGATCGGTTTATGACATCAGAGCAACGCGAGAGTGATTATAACGAGAATATGGAACCATCAGCTGTCAAGCGCTTTCGCAGTATTTTGATGTCATACACAGATCGGTCGCTGCAGCGCCGCTTCAAGTCGAACACACCCGTGTCTGTCAGCACTAAGCAGATTCGCTTAGTTATGCTAACAGTAAAAAGACATTAATGACATTAAAACAGCGACATCTTCTGACAGAGACCATGCTGTGTTGTCACGTAAACATCCCAGCTGAAGATAATTATGAGGAAATTACATCGCTCCCTTCGCCAAGTGCATTGCAAACGACTACATTATGACATGCACGTGCCCTAAGTCCCCCACAAAGGTGATAGGGATGATCACTTCCATTTGGAATTTGTCCGAGAACTGAACGGTACCGATACACGTATCGAACCATCCCTACCATAGAACCGCTCCTACTCGAAGAGACAGTATGAAATAATATTCACATCTTTGTCTACATTTATTATTTGTAGTGTGCCAGCCATTCAATAATAGCAATAAGCTTTGTGCTTTTGGTACTTTTAATATAAAACAAAGTTTCAGCTTTCAAAATCTGTCAGTTTTATAGCTAAATAAAAACAATGTGTCTTACAATAATGTTTTTCATACTGGCGGACAGATCACTGTATTCATGTGAATCAATCATCTTTTTGATTACAATGAGATACTTGTTTCATTAAATTATTGCCTATAGGTTGAAGTGGATTCCAACTCATTAGTACATGGAAATAATGTTTAACGTCGTAAATCAGTTTCTTATTGTAGAATTGCAATAATTTTGTGCTTTGTTGCTTTTAATAGCTATAACACAGGTCAGCTTTCAAATTATGTCAGTTTTGTCATTAAATAAATGTGTTTTCCTCTTTATTTCAAGTTATATCACAATATAAATGTAAAGAAACATCAGAAGGTATGAAAAAAAAAAAACAGTATAGCCTAATGTAATGTTACAAATGTCTCATTGTAAACAGGAAAATTATTGATTCACATGCCGCTTAATCTGAGGTGAATACAGGTGAATTGTCCCGCCATAAATAAAGAGCGTGAAAAACTCATGATTGTAAGACATTGTTATTTTGCTATAAAACTTATAGAATTTGAAAGCTGAGACTTTGGAACTTTTCCCGATGCTCCTAATTCAGGCCATTAGTATATGCAATGGGCTATAAAATATATTCTTAACTTTTTTGTTTTTTTTGTGATTATTTTCAAAACACTTCCGCTTTATTCTTGAAATTTTACTTTAATCTCGTAATCTTTTTTTTTTTTTTTTTTTTTTACGTGGCACTGTAACGCTGTCATATTCTTCCATATTTTTCTAGACAACTGAAAATAAAACGATAATACTTTTGGGGATGGAAGTCATTTGTATTAGTCAAAATGGATTTGTGAATGAAAAGAAAGTAATTGAAGTCATTAAGTAAACCACCAATTAGATTTAGGGTAATTCATATGTTCAGAGTGACTGAACTCAATAGTATATGCAGTATACTGACAAGTACTGACAGGTTTCAAGTCATAGATCTTTCTGTACAAGGAAGAGTTTGGTTAAGCAGATGGTCTCAAGAGCAGAATACTTTTTTCTTTTCTTAGTACCCCAGTTTACAAATTGATAAGATACATTTTAATTAGACTGGAAAAAATAAACCCTGCAAAATTGAGAAAAATATCCTTGTCAGTAAATTTTTTGAAGGCAGGCACAATGTTCTTGACTTTTAAAATTCACTCGGTTTAAAAACTTTCTATAGAAGACAAAGAAACATATGGCCCTGTATTTCTTAAATAATAGTTGGGGGAATCATTGAAGTATTCACTTTTGTTTTTTTGTTTGTTTTTCAGCTAACAATATACGTGATGTCATACATCGCTATAAAAGGCTGGTAAAGCTGACAAGACGTGGAGCAACCATGACCAAAGCCTTCCAAAGAGAAGGTGTCTCACGGAATGCAGTGGCCCAGCTCGCTCCAATCGCAGAGCTGTACTTTGCAGACAGGGAGCAGTTTAGCAGGATCAGTTTCACACCAGGGAAGTTAGCAGAGTTTGCTCAAAAGTGCAGAGAATACATTGTAGGGGATGTGCAAAAAAAGGTGCTGTCGATGAAAAAGAAAGGATCACTTTTGCCATTTTCTCTAAATAAGTGATGTGTTTAAAAAAAGAATACGTTTGCTGTGTTTTCAGTATTTGCAACAGTGCTGTTTCAACTGAAGGGAACATTTTATTGTTACAAAAACATTTTTATTTTTCTGAAAACAGGCCCAATATTTTGTTACGTTTTTCTCACTTGTCTGTTATTTTAATTTTTTCCTTGACAGAAGTTCATTAAAAGCAGTTGGTTGGACAAACTGATGACTCTTATTTATTTCTCATTTGGCAGATTTATAGTTGTACTCTGGTGTTGCTGTTTACTTAATCTTGAATCAAATACTCAACAGTGTCGGTACTAACTGTCTATAGAATGTCTGCTGAACATCCACTGACTAGCTGCTATGCTGTCTGTGATGTCATTCAACAGCATTTCTTAGATTTTCACTTCATTTTGATGGGCCAAATGTGACAACAGATGAATAGATGAATGCACCTCAAAGTAAAATGACTGTCTACTAAAAGGTAACTTCTATGCAACAAACAGTTAGTAGAGCACTCTTGAAAATACTTGCAAAAGCAAAAGATCAGGAGTAAGTATCCTTATATATGTTTAAATTTCATTTGAAATGATCTTGTGTTGCTACTTATAGACAACTGAATGTGTACTGACAGTCTGTTGATAAGCTGGTTAACAGCTACATGCTGACTACTAAAACGCTCTTACTTTGCTGTATAAAGGTACTGAAAACTTGTTTAGGATTTGTTGCATGTTTGCTAATATGCTGTTGAACATCTACAACTTAAATTGATAACACATTGATAACTCTTTACTGAACAAATGTTTAATAGCTGCTTACATGTTATAGACATTGTAATGACTGATACAGTACATTTAATAGACAATCTACAGATACCGCCCTGATGACAGTAAGTAGATTTGCACTTGCAAAGAAACTTATAGTCAACAGATGATCTATAGGGGGACCATCAAAATAAAGTGTTACCCATATGTCTTACTAACAAGCAACAATGCCTCTAACCACAGGTCACGTACGAAAAATAATGCCCCGTTTTAGGCATATCCACTGAAGGTGTGGAGCGGAAAATGAAAATAAATACGGCCTTTTAAAATGTAAATGTTCCAGCGATTTCATTCCGTCAACCCCTTAGAACACAGCAAGAGCTAAACTCAGGTGTTTGCAAGTAATTTTATTTAAAACGGAGAGAGCTGCCTTCAGCCAGTGTTTTCTGTTGTACTGACATGAGAGTCAAGGCTCCGAGCTCTCGGTCTGCGAACTACATCACTAAGCCTCTTTTAAAAGCATTTAAATAAAAACAGTCCAGCGACTGTACACAATGTAAACAGATTATCATTTTAAAGAGCTAAGCGCATATGAGCTGTTTTATGTGGTTTACGGATGAGCTTCGGGGCTGGCGTTTCTTCGTCCGTGTTCACAAAACTACATATTTTAAAGGCATTAAAATAAATAAATAATAAAAAAAAAACACTTCAGCGATTGAACAATAATAGTAGATTAGTGTATTTAAAACGTTAAAATGCTTGCTTATTTGTGCTGCATTTTTGTGGAAACGAATAAGCTAGTAAAGACTGTTTCATATGGTCTCATCGTTTGAACCACGTTAGTTCAACAAAGTACGGCTGTTGTTAAAGACCTCACCAACTAATAACTTATGCTATTTAACTGATTAGAGTTCTCAAAAAAATGCAACTGTATTGAACATATAATCACTCATTTAATATTTTTTGTTCCCTGTCATTTCGCTGTATTTTCTGTTTGATTTAGCACAGGTTCCCTCTTACGTCATACTCAGAAAGTTCCCTTAGGCATTTGTGCGCATGCGCACTACTCATAAAGGGTGATTTAATAGAGGACGCACAAAAATACAGATTAAAATCATTTATATTTAGGTTAAATATAAGATATGACTTGTAGTGCATGTTAGCTTGCAAATTATGCCCAAGAACATAATTTATTATGCCATATGTCTTACTAACAAGCAACAATGCCTCTAACCACAGGTCACGTACGAAAAATAATGCCCCGTTTAAGGCATTCCACTCCACTGAAGGTGTGGAGCGGAAAATGAAAATAAATACGGCCTTTTAAAATTTAAATGTTCCAGCGATTTCATTCCGTCAACCCCTTAGAACACAGCAAGAGCTAAACTCAGGTGTTTGCAAGTAATTTTATTTAAAACGGAGAGAGCTGCCTTCAGCCAGTGTTTTCTGTTGTACTGACATGAGAGTCAAGGCTCCGAGCTCTCGGTCTGCGAACTACATCACTAAGCCTCTTTTAAAAGCATTTAAATAAAAACAGTCCAGCGACTGTACACAATGTAAACAGATTATCATTTTAAAGAGCTAAGCGCATATGAGCTGTTTTATGTGGTTTACGGATGAGCTTCGGGGCTGGCGTTTCTTCGTCCGTGTTCACAAAACTACATATTTTAAAGGCATTAAAATAAATAAATAAAAAAAAAAAAAAACACTTCAGCGATTGAACAATAATAGTAGATTAGTGTATTTAAAACGTTAAAATGCTTGCTTATTTGTGCTGCATTTTTGTGGAAACGAATAAGCTAGTAAAGACTGTTTCATATGGTCTCATCGTTTGAACCACGTTAGTTCAACAAAGTACGGCTGTTGTTAAAGACCTCACCAACTAATAACTTATGCTATTTAACTGATTAGAGTTCTCAAAAAAAATGCAACTGTATTGAACATATAATCACTCATTTAATATTTTTTGTTCCCTGTCATTTCGCTGTATTTTCTGTTTGATTTAGCACAGGTTCCCTCTTACGTCATACTCCGAAAGCTCCCTTAGGCATTTGTGCGCATGCGCACTACTCATAAAGGGTGATTTAATAGAGGACGCACAAAAATACAGATTAAAATCATTTATATTTAGGTTAAATATAAGATATGACTTGTAGAGCATGTTAGCTTGCAAATTATGCCCAAGAACATAATTTATTATGCCATATGTCTTACTAACAAGCAACAATGCCTCTAACCACAGGTCACGTACGAAAAATAATGCCCCGTTTAAGGCATATCCACTGAAGGTGTGGAGCTGAAAATGAAAATAAATACGGCCTTTTAAAATTTAAATGTTCCAGCGATTTCATTCCGTCAACCCCTTAGAACACAGCAAGAGCTAAACTCAGGTGTTTGCAAGTAGTTTTATTTAAAACGGAGAGAGCTGCCTTCAGCCAGTGTTTTCTGTTGTACTGACATGAGAGTCAAGGCTCCGAGCTCTCGGTCTGCGAACTACATCACTAAGCCTCTTTTAAAAGCATTTAAATAAAAACAGTCCAGCGACTGTACACAATGTAAACAGATTATCATTTTAAAGAGCTAAGCGCATATGAGCTGTTTTATGTGGTTTACGGATGAGCTTCGTGGCTGGCGTTTCTTCGTCCGTGTTCACAAAACTATATATTTTAAAGGCATTAAAAAAAAAAAAAAAAAAAAAAAAAAAAAACAATTCAGCGATTGAACAATAATAGTAGATTAGTGTATTTAAAACGTTAAAATGCTTGCTTATTTGTGCTGCATTTTTGTGGAAACGAATAAGCTAGTAAAGACTGTTTCATATGGTCTCATCGTTTGAACCACGTTAGTTCAACAAAGTACGGCTGTTGTTAAAGACCTCACCAACTAATAACTTATGCTATTTAACTGATTAGAGTTCTCAAAAAAATGCAACTGTATTGAACATATAATCACTCATTTAATATTTTTTGTTCCCTGTCATTTCGCTGTATTTTCTGTTTGATTTAGCACAGGTTCCCTCTTACGTCATACTCCGAAAGTTCCCTTAGGCATTTGTGCGCATGCGCACTACTCATAAAGGGTGATTTAATAGAGGATGCACAAAAATACAGATTAAAATCATTTATATTTAGGTTAAATATAAGATATGACTTGTAGTGCATGTTAGCTTGCAAATTATGCCCAAGAACATAATTTATTATGCCATATGTCTTACTAACAAGCAACAATGCCTCTAACCACAGGTCACGTACGAAAAATAATGCCCCGTTTAAGGCATTCCACTCCACTGAAGGTGTGGAGCTGAAAATGAAAATAAATACGGCCTTTTAAAATTTAAATGTTCCAGCGATTTCATTCCGTCAACCCCTTAGAACACAGCAAGAGCTAAACTCAGGTGTTTGCAAGTAGTTTTATTTAAAACGGAGAGAGCTGCCTTCAGCCAGTGTTTTCTGTTGTACTGACATGAGAGTCAAGGCTCCGAGCTCTCGGTCTGCGAACTACATCACTAAGCCTCTTTTAAAAGCATTTAAATAAAAACAGTCCAGGGACTGTACACAATGTAAACAGATTATCATTTTAAAGAGCTAAGCGCATATGAGCTGTTTTATGTGGTTTACGGATGAGCTTCGGGGCTGGCGTTTCTTCGTCCGTGTTCACAAAACTATATATTTTAAAGGCATTAAAAAAAAAAAACACTTCAGCGATTGAACAATAATAGTAGATTAGTGTATTTAAAACGTTAAAATGCTTGCTTATTTGTGCTGCATTTTTGTGGAAACGAATAAGCTAGTAAAGACTGTTTCATATGGTCTCATCGTTTGAACCACGTTAGTTCAACAAAGTACGGCTGTTGTTAAAGACCTCACCAACTAATAACTTATGCTATTTAACTGATTAGAGTTCTCAAAAAAATGCAACTGTATTGAACATATAATCACTCATTTAATATTTTTTGTTCCCTGTCATTTCGCTGTATTTTCTGTTTGATTTAGCACAGGTTCCCTCTTACGTCATACTCCGAAAGTTCCCTTAGGCATTTGTGCGCATGCGCACTACTCATAAAGGGTGATTTAATAGAGGACGCACAAAAATACAGATTAGAATCATTTATATTTAGGTTAAATATAAGATATGACTTGTAGTGCATGTTAGCTTGCAAATTATGCCCAAGAACATAATTTATTATGCCATATGTCTTACTAACAAGCAACAATGCCTCTAACCACAGGTCACGTACGAAAAATAATGCCCCGTTTAAGGCATTCCACTCCACTGAAGGTGTGGAGCTGAAAATGAAAATAAATACGGCCTTTTAAAATTTAAATGTTCCAGCGATTTCATTCCGTCAACCCCTTAGAACACAGCAAGAGCTAAACTCAGGTGTTTGCAAGTAGTTTTATTTAAAACGGAGAGAGCTGCCTTCAGCCAGTGTTTTCTGTTGTACTGACATGAGAGTCAAGGCTCCGAGCTCTCGGTCTGCGAACTACATCACTAAGCCTCTTTTAAAAGCATTTAAATAAAAACAGTCCAGCGACTGTACACAATGTAAACAGATTATCATTTTAAAGAGCTAAGCGCATATGAGCTGTTTTATGTGGTTTACGGATGAGCTTCGGGCCTGGCGTTTCTTCGTCCGTGTTCACAAAACTACATATTTTAAAGGCATTAAAATAAATAAATAATAAAAAAAACACTTCAGCGATTGAACAATAATAGTAGATTAGTGTATTTAAAACGTTAAAATGCTTGCTTATTTGTGCTGCATTTTTGTGGAAACGAATAAGCTAGTAAAGACTGTTTCATATGGTCTCATCGTTTGAACCACGTTAGTTCAACAAAGTACGGCTGTTGTTAAAGACCTCACCAACTAATAACTTATGCTATTTAACTGATTAGAGTTCTCAAAAAAATGCAACTGTATTGAACATATAATCACTCATTTAATATTTTTTGTTCCCTGTCATTTCGCTGTATTTTCTGTTTGATTTAGCACAGGTTCCCTCTTACGTCATACTCCAAAAGTTCCCTTAGGCATTTGTGCGCATGCGCACTACTCATAAAGGGTGATTTAATAGAGGACGCACAAAAATACAGATTAGAATCATTTATATTTAGGTTAAATATAAGATATGACTTGTAGTGCATGTTAGCTTGCAAATTATGCCCAAGAACATAATTTATTATGCCATATGTCTTACTAACAAGCAACAATGCCTCTAACCACAGGTCACGTACGAAAAATAATGCCCCGTTTAAGGCATTCCACTCCACTGAAGGTGTGGAGCTGAAAATGAAAATAAATACGGCCTTTTAAAATTTAAATGTTCCAGCGATTTCATTCCGTCAACCCCTTAGAACACAGCAAGAGCTAAACTCAGGTGTTTGCAAGTAGTTTTATTTAAAACGGAGAGAGCTGCCTTCAGCCAGTGTTTTCTGTTGTACTGACATGAGAGTCAAGGCTCCGAGCTCTCGGTCTGCGAACTACATCACTAAGCCTCTTTTAAAAGCATTTAAATAAAAACAGTCCAGCGACTGTACACAATGTAAACAGATTATCATTTTAAAGAGCTAAGCGCATATGAGCTGTTTTATGTGGTTTACGGATGAGCTTCGGGCCTGGCGTTTCTTCGTCCGTGTTCACAAAACTACATATTTTAAAGGCATTAAAATAAATAAATAATAAAAAAAACACTTCAGCGATTGAACAATAATAGTAGATTAGTGTATTTAAAACGTTAAAATGCTTGCTTATTTGTGCTGCATTTTTGTGGAAACGAATAAGCTAGTAAAGACTGTTTCATATGGTCTCATCGTTTGAACCACGTTAGTTCAACAAAGTACGGCTGTTGTTAAAGACCTCACCAACTAATAACTTATGCTATTTAACTGATTAGAGTTCTCAAAAAAATGCAACTGTATTGAACATATAATCACTCATTTAATATTTTTTGTTCCCTGTCATTTCGCTGTATTTTCTGTTTGATTTAGCACAGGTTCCCTCTTACGTCATACTCCGAAAGTTCCCTTAGGCATTTGTGCGCATGCGCACTACTCATAAAGGGTGATTTAATAGAGGACGCACAAAAATACAGATTAAAATCATTTATATTTAGGTTAAATATAAGATATGACTTGTAGTGCATGTTAGCTTGCAAATTATGCCCAAGAACATAATTTATTTTGCCATATGTCTTACTAACAAGCAACAATGCCTCTAACCACAGGTCACGTACGAAAAATAATGCCCCGTTTAAGGCATTCCACTCCACTGAAGGTGTGGAGCTGAAAATGAAAATAAATACGGCCTTTTAAAATTTAAATATTCCAGCGATTTCATTCCGTCAACCCCTTAGAACACAGCAAGAGCTAAACTCAGGTGTTTGCAAGTAGTTTTATTTAAAACGGAGAGAGCTGCCTTCAGCCAGTGTTTTCTGTTGTACTGACATGAGAGTCAAGGCTCCGAGCTCTCGGTCTGCGAACTACATCACTAAGCCTCTTTTAAAAGCATTTAAATAAAAACAGTCCAGCGACTGTACACAATGTAAACAGATTATCATTTTAAAGAGCTAAGCGCATATGAGCTGTTTTATGTGGTTTACGGATGAGCTTCGGGGCTGGCGTTTCTTCGTCCGTGTTCACAAAACTACATATTTTAAAAGCATTAAAAAAAAAAAAAAACACTTCAGCGATTGAACAATAATAGTAGATTAGTGTATTTAAAACGTTAAAATGCTTGCTTATTTGTGCTGCATTTTTGTGGAAACGAATAAGCTAGTAAAGACTGTTTCATATGGTCTCATCGTTTGAACCACGTTAGTTCAACAAAGTACGGCTGTTGTTAAAGACCTCACCAACTAATAACTTATGCTATTTAACTGATTAGAGTTCTCAAAAAAATGCAACTGTATTGAACATATAATCACTCATTTAATATTTTTTGTTCCCTGTCATTTCGCTGTATTTTCTGTTTGATTTAGCACAGGTTCCCTCTTACGTCATACTCAGAAAGTTCCCTTAGGCATTTGTGCGCATGCGCACTACTCATAAAGGGTGATTTAATAGAGGACGCACAAAAATACAGATCAAAATCATTTATATTTAGGTTAAATATAAGATATGACTTGTAGTGCATGTTAGCTTGCAAATTATGCCCAAGAACATAATTTATTATGCCATATGTCTTACTAACAAGCAACAATGCCTCTAACCACAGGTCACGTACGAAAAATAATGCCCCGTTTAAGGCATTCCACTCCACTGAAGGTGTGGAGCGGAAAATGAAAATAAATACGGCCTTTTAAAATTTAAATGTTCCAGCGATTTCATTCCGTCAACCCCTTAGAACACAGCAAGAGCTAAACTCAGGTGTTTGCAAGTAATTTTATTTAAAACGGAGAGAGCTGCCTTCAGCCAGTGTTTTCTGTTGTACTGACATGAGAGTCAAGGCTCCGAGCTCTCGGTCTGCGAACTACATCACTAAGCCTCTTTTAAAAGCATTTAAATAAAAACAGTCCAGCGACTGTACACAATGTAAACAGATTATCATTTTAAAGAGCTAAGCGCATATGAGCTGTTTTATGTGGTTTACGGATGAGCTTCGGGGCTGGCGTTTCTTCGTCCGTGTTCACAAAACTACATATTTTAAAGGCATTAAAATAAATAAATAAATAAAAAAACACTTCAGCGATTGAACAATAATAGTAGATTAGTGTATTTAAAACGTTAAAATGCTTGCTTATTTGTGCTGCATTTTTGTGGAAACGAATAAGCTAGTAAAGACTGTTTCATATGGTCTCATCGTTTGAACCACGTTAGTTCAACAAAGTACGGCTGTTGTTAAAGACCTCACCAACTAATAACTTATGCTATTTAACTGATTAGAGTTCTCAAAAAAAAATGCAACTGTATTGAACATATAATCACTCATTTAATATTTTTTGTTCCCTGTCATTTCGCTGTATTTTCTGTTTGATTTAGCACAGGTTCCCTCTTACGTCATACTCCGAAAGCTCCCTTAGGCATTTGTGCGCATGCGCACTACTCATAAAGGGTGATTTAATAGAGGACGCACAAAAATACAGATTAAAATCATTTATATTTAGGTTAAATATAAGATATGACTTGTAGTGCATGTTAGCTTGCAAATTATGCCCAAGAACATAATTTATTATGCCATATGTCTTACTAACAAGCAACAATGCCTCTAACCACAGGTCACGTACGAAAAATAATGCCCCGTTTAAGGCATATCCACTGAAGGTGTGGAGCTGAAAATGAAAATAAATACGGCCTTTTAAAATTTAAATGTTCCAGCGATTTCATTCCGTCAACCCCTTAGAACACAGCAAGAGCTAAACTCAGGTGTTTGCAAGTAGTTTTATTTAAAACGGAGAGAGCTGCCTTCAGCCAGTGTTTTCTGTTGTACTGACATGAGAGTCAAGGCTCCGAGCTCTCGGTCTGCGAACTACATCACTAAGCCTCTTTTAAAAGCATTTAAATAAAAACAGTCCAGCGACTGTACACAATGTAAACAGATTATCATTTTAAAGAGCTAAGCGCATATGAGCTGTTTTATGTGGTTTACGGATGAGCTTCGTGGCTGGCGTTTCTTCGTCCGTGTTCACAAAACTATATATTTTAAAGGCATTAAAAAAAAAAAAAAAAAAAAAAAAAACAATTCAGCGATTGAACAATAATAGTAGATTAGTGTATTTAAAACGTTAAAATGCTTGCTTATTTGTGCTGCATTTTTGTGGAAACGAATAAGCTAGTAAAGACTGTTTCATATGGTCTCATCGTTTGAACCACGTTAGTTCAACAAAGTACGGCTGTTGTTAAAGACCTCACCAACTAATAACTTATGCTATTTAACTGATTAGAGTTCTCAAAAAAATGCAACTGTATTGAACATATAATCACTCATTTAATATTTTTTGTTCCCTGTCATTTCGCTGTATTTTCTGTTTGATTTAGCACAGGTTCCCTCTTACGTCATACTCCGAAAGTTCCCTTAGGCATTTGTGCGCATGCGCACTACTCATAAAGGGTGATTTAATAGAGGATGCACAAAAATACAGATTAAAATCATTTATATTTAGGTTAAATATAAGATATGACTTGTAGTGCATGTTAGCTTGCAAATTATGCCCAAGAACATAATTTATTATGCCATATGTCTTACTAACAAGCAACAATGCCTCTAACCACAGGTCACGTACGAAAAATAATGCCCCGTTTAAGGCATTCCACTCCACTGAAGGTGTGGAGCTGAAAATGAAAATAAATACGGCCTTTTAAAATTTAAATGTTCCAGCGATTTCATTCCGTCAACCCCTTAGAACACAGCAAGAGCTAAACTCAGGTGTTTGCAAGTAGTTTTATTTAAAACGGAGAGAGCTGCCTTCAGCCAGTGTTTTCTGTTGTACTGACATGAGAGTCAAGGCTCCGAGCTCTCGGTCTGCGAACTACATCACTAAGCCTCTTTTAAAAGCATTTAAATAAAAACAGTCCAGGGACTGTACACAATGTAAACAGATTATCATTTTAAAGAGCTAAGCGCATATGAGCTGTTTTATGTGGTTTACGGATGAGCTTCGGGGCTGGCGTTTCTTCGTCCGTGTTCACAAAACTATATATTTTAAAGGCATTAAAAAAAAAAACACTTCAGCGATTGAACAATAATAGTAGATTAGTGTATTTAAAACGTTAAAATGCTTGCTTATTTGTGCTGCATTTTTGTGGAAACGAATAAGCTAGTAAAGACTGTTTCATATGGTCTCATCGTTTGAACCACGTTAGTTCAACAAAGTACGGCTGTTGTTAAAGACCTCACCAACTAATAACTTATGCTATTTAACTGATTAGAGTTCTCAAAAAAATGCAACTGTATTGAACATATAATCACTCATTTAATATTTTTTGTTCCCTGTCATTTCGCTGTATTTTCTGTTTGATTTAGCACAGGTTCCCTCTTACGTCATACTCCAAAAGTTCCCTTAGGCATTTGTGCGCATGCGCACTACTCATAAAGGGTGATTTAATAGAGGACGCACAAAAATACAGATTAAAATCATTTATATTTAGGTTAAATATAAGATATGACTTGTAGTGCATGTTAGCTTGCAAATTATGCCCAAGAACATAATTTATTATGCCATATGTCTTACTAACAAGCAACAATGCCTCTAACCACAGGTCACGTACGAAAAATAATGCCCCGTTTTAGGCATATCCACTGAAGGTGTGGAGCGGAAAATGAAAATAAATACGGCCTTTTAAAATGTAAATGTTCCAGCGATTTCATTCCGTCAACCCCTTAGAACACAGCAAGAGCTAAACTCAGGTGTTTGCAAGTAATTTTATTTAAAACGGAGAGAGCTGCCTTCAGCCAGTGTTTTCTGTTGTACTGACATGAGAGTCAAGGCTCCGAGCTCTCGGTCTGCGAACTACATCACTAAGCCTCTTTTAAAAGCATTTAAATAAAAACAGTCCAGCGACTGTACACAATGTAAACAGATTATCATTTTAAAGAGCTAAGCGCATATGAGCTGTTTTATGTGGTTTACGGATGAGCTTCGGGGCTGGCGTTTCTTCGTCCGTGTTCACAAAACTACATATTTTAAAGGCATTAAAATAAATAAATAAATAAAAAAACACTTCAGCGATTGAACAATAATAGTAGATTAGTGTATTTAAAACGTTAAAATGCTTGCTTATTTGTGCTGCATTTTTGTGGAAACGAATAAGCTAGTAAAGACTGTTTCATATGGTCTCATCGTTTGAACCACGTTAGTTCAACAAAGTACGGCTGTTGTTAAAGACCTCACCAACTAATAACTTATGCTATTTAACTGATTAGAGTTCTCAAAAAAAAATGCAACTGTATTGAACATATAATCACTCATTTAATATTTTTTGTTCCCTGTCATTTCGCTGTATTTTCTGTTTGATTTAGCACAGGTTCCCTCTTACGTCATACTCCGAAAGCTCCCTTAGGCATTTGTGCGCATGCGCACTACTCATAAAGGGTGATTTAATAGAGGACGCACAAAAATACAGATTAAAATCATTTATATTTAGGTTAAATATAAGATATGACTTGTAGTGCATGTTAGCTTGCAAATTATGCCCAAGAACATAATTTATTATGCCATATGTCTTACTAACAAGCAACAATGCCTCTAACCACAGGTCACGTACGAAAAATAATGCCCCGTTTAAGGCATATCCACTGAAGGTGTGGAGCTGAAAATGAAAATAAATACGGCCTTTTAAAATTTAAATGTTCCAGCGATTTCATTCCGTCAACCCCTTAGAACACAGCAAGAGCTAAACTCAGGTGTTTGCAAGTAGTTTTATTTAAAACGGAGAGAGCTGCCTTCAGCCAGTGTTTTCTGTTGTACTGACATGAGAGTCAAGGCTCCGAGCTCTCGGTCTGCGAACTACATCACTAAGCCTCTTTTAAAAGCATTTAAATAAAAACAGTCCAGCGACTGTACACAATGTAAACAGATTATCATTTTAAAGAGCTAAGCGCATATGAGCTGTTTTATGTGGTTTACGGATGAGCTTCGTGGCTGGCGTTTCTTCGTCCGTGTTCACAAAACTATATATTTTAAAGGCATTAAAAAAAAAAAAAAAAAAAAAAAAAACAATTCAGCGATTGAACAATAATAGTAGATTAGTGTATTTAAAACGTTAAAATGCTTGCTTATTTGTGCTGCATTTTTGTGGAAACGAATAAGCTAGTAAAGACTGTTTCATATGGTCTCATCGTTTGAACCACGTTAGTTCAACAAAGTACGGCTGTTGTTAAAGACCTCACCAACTAATAACTTATGCTATTTAACTGATTAGAGTTCTCAAAAAAATGCAACTGTATTGAACATATAATCACTCATTTAATATTTTTTGTTCCCTGTCATTTCGCTGTATTTTCTGTTTGATTTAGCACAGGTTCCCTCTTACGTCATACTCCGAAAGTTCCCTTAGGCATTTGTGCGCATGCGCACTACTCATAAAGGGTGATTTAATAGAGGATGCACAAAAATACAGATTAAAATCATTTATATTTAGGTTAAATATAAGATATGACTTGTAGTGCATGTTAGCTTGCAAATTATGCCCAAGAACATAATTTATTATGCCATATGTCTTACTAACAAGCAACAATGCCTCTAACCACAGGTCACGTACGAAAAATAATGCCCCGTTTAAGGCATTCCACTCCACTGAAGGTGTGGAGCTGAAAATGAAAATAAATACGGCCTTTTAAAATTTAAATGTTCCAGCGATTTCATTCCGTCAACCCCTTAGAACACAGCAAGAGCTAAACTCAGGTGTTTGCAAGTAGTTTTATTTAAAACGGAGAGAGCTGCCTTCAGCCAGTGTTTTCTGTTGTACTGACATGAGAGTCAAGGCTCCGAGCTCTCGGTCTGCGAACTACATCACTAAGCCTCTTTTAAAAGCATTTAAATAAAAACAGTCCAGGGACTGTACACAATGTAAACAGATTATCATTTTAAAGAGCTAAGCGCATATGAGCTGTTTTATGTGGTTTACGGATGAGCTTCGGGGCTGGCGTTTCTTCGTCCGTGTTCACAAAACTATATATTTTAAAGGCATTAAAAAAAAAAACACTTCAGCGATTGAACAATAATAGTAGATTAGTGTATTTAAAACGTTAAAATGCTTGCTTATTTGTGCTGCATTTTTGTGGAAACGAATAAGCTAGTAAAGACTGTTTCATATGGTCTCATCGTTTGAACCACGTTAGTTCAACAAAGTACGGCTGTTGTTAAAGACCTCACCAACTAATAACTTATGCTATTTAACTGATTAGAGTTCTCAAAAAAATGCAACTGTATTGAACATATAATCACTCATTTAATATTTTTTGTTCCCTGTCATTTCGCTGTATTTTCTGTTTGATTTAGCACAGGTTCCCTCTTACGTCATACTCCAAAAGTTCCCTTAGGCATTTGTGCGCATGCGCACTACTCATAAAGGGTGATTTAATAGAGGACGCACAAAAATACAGATTAAAATCATTTATATTTAGGTTAAATATAAGATATGACTTGTAGTGCATGTTAGCTTGCAAATTATGCCCAAGAACATAATTTATTATGCCATATGTCTTACTAACAAGCAACAATGCCTCTAACCACAGGTCACGTACGAAAAATAATGCCCCGTTTTAGGCATATCCACTGAAGGTGTGGAGCGGAAAATGAAAATAAATACGGCCTTTTAAAATGTAAATGTTCCAGCGATTTCATTCCGTCAACCCCTTAGAACACAGCAAGAGCTAAACTCAGGTGTTTGCAAGTAATTTTATTTAAAACGGAGAGAGCTGCCTTCAGCCAGTGTTTTCTGTTGTACTGACATGAGAGTCAAGGCTCCGAGCTCTCGGTCTGCGAACTACATCACTAAGCCTCTTTTAAAAGCATTTAAATAAAAACAGTCCAGCGACTGTACACAATGTAAACAGATTATCATTTTAAAGAGCTAAGCGCATATGAGCTGTTTTATGTGGTTTACGGATGAGCTTCGGGGCTGGCGTTTCTTCGTCCGTGTTCACAAAACTACATATTTTAAAGGCATTAAAATAAATAAATAATAAAAAAAAACACTTCAGCGATTGAACAATAATAGTAGATTAGTGTATTTAAAACGTTAAAATGCTTGCTTATTTGTGCTGCATTTTTGTGGAAACGAATATGCTAGTAAAGACTGTTTCATATGGTCTCATCGTTTGAACCACGTTAGTTCAACAAAGTACGGCTGTTGTTAAAGACCTCACCAACTAATAACTTATGCTATTTAACTGATTAGAGTTCTCAAAAAAATGCAACCGTATTGAACATATAATCACTCATTTAATATTTTTTGTTCCCTGTCATTTCGCTGTATTTTCTGTTTGATTTAGCACAGGTTCCCTCTTACGTCATACTCCGAAAGTTCCCTTAGGCATTTGTGCGCATGCGCACTACTCATAAAGGGTGATTTAATAGAGGACGCACAAAAATACAGATTAGAATCATTTATATTTAGGTTAAATATAAGATATGACTTGTAGTGCATGTTAGCTTGCAAATTATGCCCAAGAACATAATTTATTATGCCATATGTCTTACTAACAAGCAACAATGCCTCTAACCACAGGTCACGTACGAAAAATAATGCCCCGTTTAAGGCATTCCACTCCACTGAAGGTGTGGAGCTGAAAATGAAAATAAATACGGCCTTTTAAAATTTAAATGTTCCAGCGATTTCATTCCGTCAACCCCTTAGAACACAGCAAGAGCTAAACTCAGGTGTTTGCAAGTAGTTTTATTTAAAACGGAGAGAGCTGCCTTCAGCCAGTGTTTTCTGTTGTACTGACATGAGAGTCAAGGCTCCGAGCTCTCGGTCTGCGAACTACATCACTAAGCCTCTTTTAAAAGCATTTAAATAAAAACAGTCCAGCGACTGTACACAATGTAAACAGATTATCATTTTAAAGAGCTAAGCGCATATGAGCTGTTTTATGTGGTTTACGGATGAGCTTCGGGCCTGGCGTTTCTTCGTCCGTATTCACAAAACTACATATTTTAAAGGCATTAAAATAAATAAATAATAAAAAAAACACTTCAGCGATTGAACAATAATAGTAGATTAGTGTATTTAAAACGTTAAAATGCTTGCTTATTTGTGCTGCATTTTTGTGGAAACGAATAAGCTAGTAAAGACTGTTTCATATGGTCTCATCGTTTGAACCACGTTAGTTCAACAAAGTACGGCTGTTGTTAAAGACCTCACCAACTAATAACTTATGCTATTTAACTGATTAGAGTTCTCAAAAAAAAAAGCAACTGTATTGAACATATAATCACTCATTTAATATTTTTTGTTCCCTGTCATTTCGCTGTATTTTCTGTTTGATTTAGCACAGGTTCCCTCTTACGTCATACTCCGAAAGCTCCCTTAGGCATTTGTGCGCATGCGCACTACTCATAAAGGGTGATTTAATAGAGGACGCACAAAAATACAGATTAAAATCATTTATATTTAGGTTAAATATAAGATATGACTTGTAGAGCATGTTAGCTTGCAAATTATGCCCAAGAACATAATTTATTATGCCATATGTCTTACTAACAAGCAACAATGCCTCTAACCACAGGTCACGTACGAAAAATAATGCCCCGTTTAAGGCATATCCACTGAAGGTGTGGAGCTGAAAATGAAAATAAATACGGCCTTTTAAAATTTAAATGTTCCAGCGATTTCATTCCGTCAACCCCTTAGAACACAGCAAGAGCTAAACTCAGGTGTTTGCAAGTAGTTTTATTTAAAACGGAGAGAGCTGCCTTCAGCCAGTGTTTTCTGTTGTACTGACATGAGAGTCAAGGCTCCGAGCTCTCGGTCTGCGAACTACATCACTAAGCCTCTTTTAAAAGCATTTAAATAAAAACAGTCCAGCGACTGTACACAATGTAAACAGATTATCATTTTAAAGAGCTAAGCGCATATGAGCTGTTTTATGTGGTTTACGGATGAGCTTCGTGGCTGGCGTTTCTTCGTCCGTGTTCACAAAACTATATATTTTAAAGGCATTAAAAAAAAAAAAAAAAAAAAAAAAAAAAACAATTCAGCGATTGAACAATAATAGTAGATTAGTGTATTTAAAACGTTAAAATGCTTGCTTATTTGTGCTGCATTTTTGTGGAAACGAATAAGCTAGTAAAGACTGTTTCATATGGTCTCATCGTTTGAACCACGTTAGTTCAACAAAGTACGGCTGTTGTTAAAGACCTCACCAACTAATAACTTATGCTATTTAACTGATTAGAGTTCTCAAAAAAATGCAACTGTATTGAACATATAATCACTCATTTAATATTTTTTGTTCCCTGTCATTTCGCTGTATTTTCTGTTTGATTTAGCACAGGTTCCCTCTTACGTCATACTCCGAAAGTTCCCTTAGGCATTTGTGCGCATGCGCACTACTCATAAAGGGTGATTTAATAGAGGATGCACAAAAATACAGATTAAAATCATTTATATTTAGGTTAAATATAAGATATGACTTGTAGTGCATGTTAGCTTGCAAATTATGCCCAAGAACATAATTTATTATGCCATATGTCTTACTAACAAGCAACAATGCCTCTAACCACAGGTCACGTACGAAAAATAATGCCCCGTTTAAGGCATTCCACTCCACTGAAGGTGTGGAGCTGAAAATGAAAATAAATACGGCCTTTTAAAATTTAAATGTTCCAGCGATTTCATTCCGTCAACCCCTTAGAACACAGCAAGAGCTAAACTCAGGTGTTTGCAAGTAGTTTTATTTAAAACGGAGAGAGCTGCCTTCAGCCAGTGTTTTCTGTTGTACTGACATGAGAGTCAAGGCTCCGAGCTCTCGGTCTGCGAACTACATCACTAAGCCTCTTTTAAAAGCATTTAAATAAAAACAGTCCAGGGACTGTACACAATGTAAACAGATTATCATTTTAAAGAGCTAAGCGCATATGAGCTGTTTTATGTGGTTTACGGATGAGCTTCGGGGCTGGCGTTTCTTCGTCCGTGTTCACAAAACTATATATTTTAAAGGCATTAAAAAAAAAAAACACTTCAGCGATTGAACAATAATAGTAGATTAGTGTATTTAAAACGTTAAAATGCTTGCTTATTTGTGCTGCATTTTTGTGGAAACGAATAAGCTAGTAAAGACTGTTTCATATGGTCTCATCGTTTGAACCACGTTAGTTCAACAAAGTACGGCTGTTGTTAAAGACCTCACCAACTAATAACTTATGCTATTTAACTGATTAGAGTTCTCAAAAAAATGCAACTGTATTGAACATATAATCACTCATTTAATATTTTTTGTTCCCTGTCATTTCGCTGTATTTTCTGTTTGATTTAGCACAGGTTCCCTCTTACGTCATACTCAGAAAGTTCCCTTAGGCATTTGTGCGCATGCGCACTACTCATAAAGGGTGATTTAATAGAGGACGCACAAAAATACAGATCAAAATCATTTATATTTAGGTTAAATATAAGATATGACTTGTAGTGCATGTTAGCTTGCAAATTATGCCCAAGAACATAATTTATTATGCCATATGTCTTACTAACAAGCAACAATGCCTCTAACCACAGGTCACGTACGAAAAATAATGCCCCGTTTAAGGCATTCCACTCCACTGAAGGTGTGGAGCGGAAAATGAAAATAAATACGGCCTTTTAAAATTTAAATGTTCCAGCGATTTCATTCCGTCAACCCCTTAGAACACAGCAAGAGCTAAACTCAGGTGTTTGCAAGTAATTTTATTTAAAACGGAGAGAGCTGCCTTCAGCCAGTGTTTTCTGTTGTACTGACATGAGAGTCAAGGCTCCGAGCTCTCGGTCTGCGAACTACATCACTAAGCCTCTTTTAAAAGCATTTAAATAAAAACAGTCCAGCGACTGTACACAATGTAAACAGATTATCATTTTAAAGAGCTAAGCGCATATGAGCTGTTTTATGTGGTTTACGGATGAGCTTCGGGGCTGGCGTTTCTTCGTCCGTGTTCACAAAACTACATATTTTAAAGGCATTAAAATAAATAAATAAATAAAAAAACACTTCAGCGATTGAACAATAATAGTAGATTAGTGTATTTAAAACGTTAAAATGCTTGCTTATTTGTGCTGCATTTTTGTGGAAACGAATAAGCTAGTAAAGACTGTTTCATATGGTCTCATCGTTTGAACCACGTTAGTTCAACAAAGTACGG
This sequence comes from Garra rufa, assembly GCF_049309525.1. Classification (NCBI taxonomy): domain Eukaryota; kingdom Metazoa; phylum Chordata; class Actinopteri; order Cypriniformes; family Cyprinidae; genus Garra; species Garra rufa. The sequence goes on along the minus strand of NW_027394278.1, from coordinate 11,458,657 downwards.
CTGTTGTTAAAGACCTCACCAACTAATAACTTATGCTATTTAACTGATTAGAGTTCTCAAAAAAAAATGCAACTGTATTGAACATATAATCACTCATTTAATATTTTTTGTTCCCTGTCATTTCGCTGTATTTTCTGTTTGATTTAGCACAGGTTCCCTCTTACGTCATACTCCGAAAGCTCCCTTAGGCATTTGTGCGCATGCGCACTACTCATAAAGGGTGATTTAATAGAGGACGCACAAAAATACAGATTAAAATCATTTATATTTAGGTTAAATATAAGATATGACTTGTAGAGCATGTTAGCTTGCAAATTATGCCCAAGAACATAATTTATTATGCCATATGTCTTACTAACAAGCAACAATGCCTCTAACCACAGGTCACGTACGAAAAATAATGCCCCGTTTAAGGCATATCCACTGAAGGTGTGGAGCTGAAAATGAAAATAAATACGGCCTTTTAAAATTTAAATGTTCCAGCGATTTCATTCCGTCAACCCCTTAGAACACAGCAAGAGCTAAACTCAGGTGTTTGCAAGTAGTTTTATTTAAAACGGAGAGAGCTGCCTTCAGCCAGTGTTTTCTGTTGTACTGACATGAGAGTCAAGGCTCCGAGCTCTCGGTCTGCGAACTACATCACTAAGCCTCTTTTAAAAGCATTTAAATAAAAACAGTCCAGCGACTGTACACAATGTAAACAGATTATCATTTTAAAGAGCTAAGCGCATATGAGCTGTTTTATGTGGTTTACGGATGAGCTTCGTGGCTGGCGTTTCTTCGTCCGTGTTCACAAAACTATATATTTTAAAGGCATTAAAAAAAAAAAAAAAAAAAAAAAAAACAATTCAGCGATTGAACAATAATAGTAGATTAGTGTATTTAAAACGTTAAAATGCTTGCTTATTTGTGCTGCATTTTTGTGGAAACGAATAAGCTAGTAAAGACTGTTTCATATGGTCTCATCGTTTGAACCACGTTAGTTCAACAAAGTACGGCTGTTGTTAAAGACCTCACCAACTAATAACTTATGCTATTTAACTGATTAGAGTTCTCAAAAAAATGCAACTGTATTGAACATATAATCACTCATTTAATATTTTTTGTTCCCTGTCATTTCGCTGTATTTTCTGTTTGATTTAGCACAGGTTCCCTCTTACGTCATACTCCGAAAGTTCCCTTAGGCATTTGTGCGCATGCGCACTACTCATAAAGGGTGATTTAATAGAGGATGCACAAAAATACAGATTAAAATCATTTATATTTAGGTTAAATATAAGATATGACTTGTAGTGCATGTTAGCTTGCAAATTATGCCCAAGAACATAATTTATTATGCCATATGTCTTACTAACAAGCAACAATGCCTCTAACCACAGGTCACGTACGAAAAATAATGCCCCGTTTAAGGCATTCCACTCCACTGAAGGTGTGGAGCTGAAAATGAAAATAAATACGGCCTTTTAAAATTTAAATGTTCCAGCGATTTCATTCCGTCAACCCCTTAGAACACAGCAAGAGCTAAACTCAGGTGTTTGCAAGTAGTTTTATTTAAAACGGAGAGAGCTGCCTTCAGCCAGTGTTTTCTGTTGTACTGACATGAGAGTCAAGGCTCCGAGCTCTCGGTCTGCGAACTACATCACTAAGCCTCTTTTAAAAGCATTTAAATAAAAACAGTCCAGGGACTGTACACAATGTAAACAGATTATCATTTTAAAGAGCTAAGCGCATATGAGCTGTTTTATGTGGTTTACGGATGAGCTTCGGGGCTGGCGTTTCTTCGTCCGTGTTCACAAAACTATATATTTTAAAGGCATTAAAAAAAAAAACACTTCAGCGATTGAACAATAATAGTAGATTAGTGTATTTAAAACGTTAAAATGCTTGCTTATTTGTGCTGCATTTTTGTGGAAACGAATAAGCTAGTAAAGACTGTTTCATATGGTCTCATCGTTTGAACCACGTTAGTTCAACAAAGTACGGCTGTTGTTAAAGACCTCACCAACTAATAACTTATGCTATTTAACTGATTAGAGTTCTCAAAAAAATGCAACTGTATTGAACATATAATCACTCATTTAATATTTTTTGTTCCCTGTCATTTCGCTGTATTTTCTGTTTGATTTAGCACAGGTTCCCTCTTACGTCATACTCCAAAAGTTCCCTTAGGCATTTGTGCGCATGCGCACTACTCATAAAGGGTGATTTAATAGAGGACGCACAAAAATACAGATTAAAATCATTTATATTTAGGTTAAATATAAGATATGACTTGTAGTGCATGTTAGCTTGCAAATTATGCCCAAGAACATAATTTATTATGCCATATGTCTTACTAACAAGCAACAATGCCTCTAACCACAGGTCACGTACGAAAAATAATGCCCCGTTTTAGGCATATCCACTGAAGGTGTGGAGCGGAAAATGAAAATAAATACGGCCTTTTAAAATGTAAATGTTCCAGCGATTTCATTCCGTCAACCCCTTAGAACACAGCAAGAGCTAAACTCAGGTGTTTGCAAGTAATTTTATTTAAAACGGAGAGAGCTGCCTTCAGCCAGTGTTTTCTGTTGTACTGACATGAGAGTCAAGGCTCCGAGCTCTCGGTCTGCGAACTACATCACTAAGCCTCTTTTAAAAGCATTTAAATAAAAACAGTCCAGCGACTGTACACAATGTAAACAGATTATCATTTTAAAGAGCTAAGCGCATATGAGCTGTTTTATGTGGTTTACGGATGAGCTTCGGGGCTGGCGTTTCTTCGTCCGTGTTCACAAAACTACATATTTTAAAGGCATTAAAATAAATAAATAATAAAAAAAAACACTTCAGCGATTGAACAATAATAGTAGATTAGTGTATTTAAAACGTTAAAATGCTTGCTTATTTGTGCTGCATTTTTGTGGAAACGAATATGCTAGTAAAGACTGTTTCATATGGTCTCATCGTTTGAACCACGTTAGTTCAACAAAGTACGGCTGTTGTTAAAGACCTCACCAACTAATAACTTATGCTATTTAACTGATTAGAGTTCTCAAAAAAATGCAACCGTATTGAACATATAATCACTCATTTAATATTTTTTGTTCCCTGTCATTTCGCTGTATTTTCTGTTTGATTTAGCACAGGTTCCCTCTTACGTCATACTCCGAAAGTTCCCTTAGGCATTTGTGCGCATGCGCACTACTCATAAAGGGTGATTTAATAGAGGACGCACAAAAATACAGATTAGAATCATTTATATTTAGGTTAAATATAAGATATGACTTGTAGTGCATGTTAGCTTGCAAATTATGCCCAAGAACATAATTTATTATGCCATATGTCTTACTAACAAGCAACAATGCCTCTAACCACAGGTCACGTACGAAAAATAATGCCCCGTTTAAGGCATTCCACTCCACTGAAGGTGTGGAGCTGAAAATGAAAATAAATACGGCCTTTTAAAATTTAAATGTTCCAGCGATTTCATTCCGTCAACCCCTTAGAACACAGCAAGAGCTAAACTCAGGTGTTTGCAAGTAGTTTTATTTAAAACGGAGAGAGCTGCCTTCAGCCAGTGTTTTCTGTTGTACTGACATGAGAGTCAAGGCTCCGAGCTCTCGGTCTGCGAACTACATCACTAAGCCTCTTTTAAAAGCATTTAAATAAAAACAGTCCAGCGACTGTACACAATGTAAACAGATTATCATTTTAAAGAGCTAAGCGCATATGAGCTGTTTTATGTGGTTTACGGATGAGCTTCGGGCCTGGCGTTTCTTCGTCCGTGTTCACAAAACTACATATTTTAAAGGCATTAAAATAAATAAATAATAAAAAAAACACTTCAGCGATTGAACAATAATAGTAGATTAGTGTATTTAAAACGTTAAAATGCTTGCTTATTTGTGCTGCATTTTTGTGGAAACGAATAAGCTAGTAAAGACTGTTTCATATGGTCTCATCGTTTGAACCACGTTAGTTCAACAAAGTACGGCTGTTGTTAAAGACCTCACCAACTAATAACTTATGCTATTTAACTGATTAGAGTTCTCAAAAAAATGCAACTGTATTGAACATATAATCACTCATTTAATATTTTTTGTTCCCTGTCATTTCGCTGTATTTTCTGTTTGATTTAGCACAGGTTCCCTCTTACGTCATACTCCGAAAGTTCCCTTAGGCATTTGTGCGCATGCGCACTACTCATAAAGGGTGATTTAATAGAGGACGCACAAAAATACAGATTAAAATCATTTATATTTAGGTTAAATATAAGATATGACTTGTAGTGCATGTTAGCTTGCAAATTATGCCCAAGAACATAATTTATTTTGCCATATGTCTTACTAACAAGCAACAATGCCTCTAACCACAGGTCACGTACGAAAAATAATGCCCCGTTTAAGGCATTCCACTCCACTGAAGGTGTGGAGCTGAAAATGAAAATAAATACGGCCTTTTAAAATTTAAATATTCCAGCGATTTCATTCCGTCAACCCCTTAGAACACAGCAAGAGCTAAACTCAGGTGTTTGCAAGTAGTTTTATTTAAAACGGAGAGAGCTGCCTTCAGCCAGTGTTTTCTGTTGTACTGACATGAGAGTCAAGGCTCCGAGCTCTCGGTCTGCGAACTACATCACTAAGCCTCTTTTAAAAGCATTTAAATAAAAACAGTCCAGCGACTGTACACAATGTAAACAGATTATCATTTTAAAGAGCTAAGCGCATATGAGCTGTTTTATGTGGTTTACGGATGAGCTTCGGGGCTGGCGTTTCTTCGTCCGTGTTCACAAAACTACATATTTTAAAAGCATTAAAAAAAAAAAAAAAACACTTCAGCGATTGAACAATAATAGTAGATTAGTGTATTTAAAACGTTAAAATGCTTGCTTATTTGTGCTGCATTTTTGTGGAAACGAATAAGCTAGTAAAGACTGTTTCATATGGTCTCATCGTTTGAACCACGTTAGTTCAACAAAGTACGGCTGTTGTTAAAGACCTCACCAACTAATAACTTATGCTATTTAACTGATTAGAGTTCTCAAAAAAATGCAACTGTATTGAACATATAATCACTCATTTAATATTTTTTGTTCCCTGTCATTTCGCTGTATTTTCTGTTTGATTTAGCACAGGTTCCCTCTTACGTCATACTCCGAAAGTTCCCTTAGGCATTTGTGCGCATGCGCACTACTCATAAAGGGTGATTTAATAGAGGACGCACAAAAATACAGATTAAAATCATTTATATTTAGGTTAAATATAAGATATGACTTGTAGTGCATGTTAGCTTGCAAATTATGCCCAAGAACATAATTTATTTTGCCATATGTCTTACTAACAAGCAACAATGCCTCTAACCACAGGTCACGTACGAAAAATAATGCCCCGTTTAAGGCATTCCACTCCACTGAAGGTGTGGAGCTGAAAATGAAAATAAATACGGCCTTTTAAAATTTAAATATTCCAGCGATTTCATTCCGTCAACCCCTTAGAACACAGCAAGAGCTAAACTCAGGTGTTTGCAAGTAGTTTTATTTAAAACGGAGAGAGCTGCCTTCAGCCAGTGTTTTCTGTTGTACTGACATGAGAGTCAAGGCTCCGAGCTCTCGGTCTGCGAACTACATCACTAAGCCTCTTTTAAAAGCATTTAAATAAAAACAGTCCAGCGACTGTACACAATGTAAACAGATTATCATTTTAAAGAGCTAAGCGCATATGAGCTGTTTTATGTGGTTTACGGATGAGCTTCGGGGCTGGCGTTTCTTCGTCCGTGTTCACAAAACTACATATTTTAAAAGCATTAAAAAAAAAAAAAAACACTTCAGCGATTGAACAATAATAGTAGATTAGTGTATTTAAAACGTTAAAATGCTTGCTTATTTGTGCTGCATTTTTGTGGAAACGAATAAGCTAGTAAAGACTGTTTCATATGGTCTCATCGTTTGAACCACGTTAGTTCAACAAAGTACGGCTGTTGTTAAAGACCTCACCAACTAATAACTTATGCTATTTAACTGATTAGAGTTCTCAAAAAAATGCAACTGTATTGAACATATAATCACTCATTTAATATTTTTTGTTCCCTGTCATTTCGCTGTATTTTCTGTTTGATTTAGCACAGGTTCCCTCTTACGTCATACTCAGAAAGTTCCCTTAGGCATTTGTGCGCATGCGCACTACTCATAAAGGGTGATTTAATAGAGGACGCACAAAAATACAGATTAAAATCATTTATATTTAGGTTAAATATAAGATATGACTTGTAGTGCATGTTAGCTTGCAAATTATGCCCAAGAACATAATTTATTATGCCATATGTCTTACTAACAAGCAACAATGCCTCTAACCACAGGTCACGTACGAAAAATAATGCCCCGTTTAAGGCATTCCACTCCACTGAAGGTGTGGAGCGGAAAATGAAAATAAATACGGCCTTTTAAAATTTAAATGTTCCAGCGATTTCATTCCGTCAACCCCTTAGAACACAGCAAGAGCTAAACTCAGGTGTTTGCAAGTAATTTTATTTAAAACGGAGAGAGCTGCCTTCAGCCAGTGTTTTCTGTTGTACTGACATGAGAGTCAAGGCTCCGAGCTCTCGGTCTGCGAACTACATCACTAAGCCTCTTTTAAAAGCATTTAAATAAAAACAGTCCAGCGACTGTACACAATGTAAACAGATTATCATTTTAAAGAGCTAAGCGCATATGAGCTGTTTTATGTGGTTTACGGATGAGCTTCGGGGCTGGCGTTTCTTCGTCCGTGTTCACAAAACTACATATTTTAAAGGCATTAAAATAAATAAATAAAAAAAAAAAAAAACACTTCAGCGATTGAACAATAATAGTAGATTAGTGTATTTAAAACGTTAAAATGCTTGCTTATTTGTGCTGCATTTTTGTGGAAACGAATAAGCTAGTAAAGACTGTTTCATATGGTCTCATCGTTTGAACCACGTTAGTTCAACAAAGTACGGCTGTTGTTAAAGACCTCACCAACTAATAACTTATGCTATTTAACTGATTAGAGTTCTCAAAAAAAAATGCAACTGTATTGAACATATAATCACTCATTTAATATTTTTTGTTCCCTGTCATTTCGCTGTATTTTCTGTTTGATTTAGCACAGGTTCCCTCTTACGTCATACTCCGAAAGCTCCCTTAGGCATTTGTGCGCATGCGCACTACTCATAAAGGGTGATTTAATAGAGGACGCACAAAAATACAGATTAAAATCATTTATATTTAGGTTAAATATAAGATATGACTTGTAGAGCATGTTAGCTTGCAAATTATGCCCAAGAACATAATTTATTATGCCATATGTCTTACTAACAAGCAACAATGCCTCTAACCACAGGTCACGTACGAAAAATAATGCCCCGTTTAAGGCATATCCACTGAAGGTGTGGAGCTGAAAATGAAAATAAATACGGCCTTTTAAAATTTAAATGTTCCAGCGATTTCATTCCGTCAACCCCTTAGAACACAGCAAGAGCTAAACTCAGGTGTTTGCAAGTAGTTTTATTTAAAACGGAGAGAGCTGCCTTCAGCCAGTGTTTTCTGTTGTACTGACATGAGAGTCAAGGCTCCGAGCTCTCGGTCTGCGAACTACATCACTAAGCCTCTTTTAAAAGCATTTAAATAAAAACAGTCCAGCGACTGTACACAATGTAAACAGATTATCATTTTAAAGAGCTAAGCGCATATGAGCTGTTTTATGTGGTTTACGGATGAGCTTCGTGGCTGGCGTTTCTTCGTCCGTGTTCACAAAACTATATATTTTAAAGGCATTAAAAAAAAAAAAAAAAAAACAATTCAGCGATTGAACAATAATAGTAGATTAG